>NC_066585.1:497941149-498241149 GCF_024323335.1 Lathyrus oleraceus
TGATATGATATTTACTTGTAATAGTTCAAGGATGGCTTCAAAATTTAGGGAGGTTATGATAAGTTATTTTAAATTGATGGATTTAGGTCTAATATCCTATTTCATTGGAATTTAGGTATTCCAAAAAAATGATGAAATTTATATTTCGCAAAAGAAGTATGCATGTGATATTTCGAAGAAGTTCAAGATGGAGCAACCAAAGCCAATTTACACGCTTGTTGAAGATAGGTTAAAGTTGACAAGATAAAATGATGGCAATATGGTAGACTAAACCCAATATAAAATTCCTATAAGAATTCTAAGATATTTAATTGAGACAAGATTAGATATAGTATATAAATTTGGTTTTCTTAGGAGATTCATGAAAGAACCATGTGTCATCCATTTGCAAGGAGCTAAGAGGAGTATTCTTTATACCAAAGGTACACTGAGTGATGTAATTTTTCATGCTAGTAAGAATTATGTGGAGCTTGTTCAATACACATATAATGATTGGGCTGGAGAATTATTGGGATGGAGAAATAGAAACAAGAAAAAGAACTCCATGGTACACATTTCATTTAGGTACTAGTGCAATTTAATGGTATTCGAAGAAACAACCCATTGTTACGATTTCTACCATTGAAGCAGAATATATAGCAGTAACCACTTGTGCTACTCAAACTTTATGGATGAGAAGAATTTTAGAAATCATGCACCAGAAGCATAATAGCCCTACAAAGATATTTCTTGTCTAATTTATCTACCTATCAATGGCTAACTATTACATCCTTCTATGATCCATAGGTTTGAGTCATTTGGAATGATAATTGAACACATAAGATCTAGTCTTTAGGAGGCTCAAACTAAGATGATTCATAAGCGAAAATTACATGCATAATAGTTAAATGATATTATTTCACATTACCATGATGATTCACTCATAGAGTATCATAGGCTTTATGTCTTCAAGATTTATTTTTTGTATCCAGTTGGTACAAAAATTTCCATGGATAAGAAAGAAATGTGATTTTGTATACATGTAGTAATTCATAGATATACAAACTATTCGTGAGTATAGTTGAGGAGTTTCATGCCTGGTTTACTTGTAAGCAGAGTTGAGCAAAGCCAGTAAGTTCAAGACTAAATTGTTGGCCTGAAACAAGTATCTCTTTCAAGTAATATTTGTGTAACCTATTATTTTTCTATAACTTATAATTTTTTTTCGTTTAACTTATTTTTAGGTCTAGATACTGCAACATTTTCCTATTATTTCTATGTTAGAAATTATCAATGTCTACAATTAAGAGTCTCCTTTGTCTTGTTACATTCTTTTATATAGAGAACACACAACTTTATTGGATGTCATTTGTTTCTACCCATACACGAATCACTATCAGACACAACCATTAGAGGATTGTAATATCTTATATTCTTTTAAACACTAATTTCCTTATTAAGCGGGATAAATTAGGTAATTATTATGCTAAGAGAAGATTAGAGTGGTAAATACTCTTGAAGTTATTACTAATTAGAATGGAGGGATGGCAAGGGTAGAATGGTAACTACCCACCCAATTTGATTTCACTAAAGGATATACGACTTTACTACTTGTTGTCTCATTTTCCTTTTTCCTTCATTTTTCTCATTTTATGCTAAAGTTAGTAAGAGAAAGAAGAGAGAAGGAAGAGAAACAAGAAACTCACTGAGGAGGAAGAAGTGCTCGGAGAAAGATTCAAAAAGAAAAATATCATCTCATATCATATCAAGTAATCATCATCTTCTTCTCAAGAGGTGGGTTTGGGTTTTTAGTTAGTTATAGCTTTGGGGGAAAATTGCATGAATTTGGGTTTTAGGGTTTTAGAGATTTATTGCTTTGTTGTGAAGTTGATGGTTGAGACATGAACTTCTTATTATTTTGCATACCTATTGTTATGAATTCATGATGTTTGACATTGTTTGTGCATAGGGTGATTTTATGTTAATGTTGTATTGGTGTTCTGTTTTTATTATTGCATGATGTTATGTTTGTGATATGATATTGTGTTATTGTGGTTAGAAGTTGTGTTTGTACATTCATTAAAGTTTCGCAAGAATGATAGGATGAAGTGTTTTGCTGTATTACATGATGATGGAATGAATTGAGATATGTCATAAGTTGGTAATTTAAAGTTAGAAATGAGTTTTCTGGAAAAAATTAAGAGGGAAATAGATTTACCTCTCAGGGAAATTGATTTTCCTACATAATTTTCATGTTTTTGATTGGCAGGGAGGAGGGAAATCGATTTAACTCCCAGGGAAATTGATTTACCTGCCTAAAGTTTCACATTTCTCATGGCAGAGAGGGAGTAAATCGATTTATCCTTAGTGTAAATCGATTGACACCCTATATTCACCATAAAGCTAATTGAATGTTATACCATATGGTGAAGTAAAATAATGCTTGTATGCCTTAGTTCTAATAGATATCTTGGAATTTCATGAACCCTAATTGTATGATAGATGGTGTTACAACATGCTTGAATGTTTTATTCCTGATTAACAATGACTAAATTATCATGTGAATTAATCCTTGGATTACTTAGTGTATAGTTGTGTAATAGTATGGTAGATTTCATATCATGCATATATGTTTAATCCTTATTAAACCGTAATTGGTCAAATCATTGTGAAAAAACCCTAATTGGGTGATGATCGTACCAAAATATTAATTGATTCGACTCTGATAGAGAAATCATAGTTGGTTTGATGAATGAACATGAGTAACCTTAGGTTATAATGGATAACTTAAGTTGTGAATATAGATTGTGAAAGGTACCTAGGAGTGTGCCCATGAACGAGTAGTCACTGGAGATGAATTGTTGCATCTACAAGAGTGCCCAAATGACATGGATGGTGAATGATAGTCTAGTTGTGAGTTTAGTTTACTTTGTATGGAAAGATATTATGATAATGTAATTGATGGCAATAATCACGTAGAGATTAATAAGAATAATCACACGGTGATTGATGAGTATAATCATGTAGTGATTGATGAAGTAATCACATATTCAGAATTTATGCATTTCCGTGCTTGTCCTGAGTTTGATTCTTATGTAAAGTAATGACCAAAAAAGAAGAATCATTGAGATGAACATCCTCATAGTGGGTTATATTTCCATTGAGGAGTGAACTTCACAGTAGATTAGAGTCACATGGAGGAGTGAACCTCACAGTGGGTTTGAGTTCCATAGGGGAGTGAACCTTATAGTGGGTTTGAGTCACATAGAGGAGTGAACCTCTTAGTGGGTTACAATCTGATGGAGGAGTGAACCTTGCAGTGGGTTAGAGTCCCATAGACTAGTGAACCCCATGAGTGGGTCAGAGTCCTATAGATGACTTATAACATAATATAGCTAACTGTTAGGGCGAAGCTGTAGGATCGGTCGGGGAAAGATACTTTGTTGTTTGCATTCTCGAGTAATGGTTTATTGGGTTATTTAGACCCGAGCTTAATTATTTCCATACAAAGCGAAATGTTGTAGACACTCGATTTTTCTTTCTGTAGTGGGAAGGTGTACGCATAGGATAAAGTTGGATGATTTGAGTTAGAGTATCGTATAGTAACCCTTTAGAGTTGAGTGGATCTATAAGATAGGAGAACCCACTGAGATTATCATCTCACCCCAATTATATTGTCTAATTTTAAGGTAACTCAAGGCAAGAAAAAGGAATAGGTAAAATCGTGTGAAGACATTCAGAAGATTTTGATGTTTCTTGATAGTTTTCGTTATATATATATATATATATATATATATATATATATATATATATATATATATATATATATATATATATATATATATATATATATATATATATATATATATATATATATATATATATATATATATATATATATATATATATATATATATATATATATATATATATATATATATATATATATATATATTTTATTTTATTTTTTGTGTGGTTGTTACAACGATATGTAGGAAATTATAAACAATAATTGCCATGGGTATGTTCCAATATGACAAAATTGTTTTTTTGAGTTAATGACAATAAATGCATTGCAAATAGTCCCACATAAAAAGTGGAGATAACATTAAAAACATTTATAAAGATATTGAAACATTAAACTCACCAAAGGAGGCAAAGAGGATAAGGTGTCACATGGACATATGTGGTGATCCCAAGCATTATGTCACATGTCATATCCGAACAACCCCTCGTTGGTGTAGCCACCGACGACACCGGCTCCGGGACCGTGTCCGAGGGCGTGGGCGTAGAGGTGCTAGTGGCGGCTTATAGGCGGTACTTGAGCAGTTATGCACGACGCATCGAAGCAATCGGGCTATTTGCGATGTTAATGAGGCAGCGCTACGGCAGTCGGCTTCCTAAGTATTTCTCCAGGATTTTGGTCGTCGCTTATGTTTGAATTTCTAATTCAAAATATACAACACTTCATGAAGTGGTGCATTGTATGATCATGGTGAACCATTGCAACATATGGTGAAACTGTGTTGTTTCATCAAGAGATGCAAACTTATGATACAACACATGCATGACCTATAAATACAAGTTTTTGAATTTGAAAATGACTCACTCAAAATCTGCACACCCTCTTAAATATTCCATACACGCTTCCTTGCATTCGAGTTCTTCATCTGTCTTGTGCAGACTCAATCAAAAGGCTGAATTATCCTAGGTATTCTTGTTTTCCGACTCTAAGACATCAAAGAGAGTGCTTGAAATACTTTTAAGGAAAGTGACTTTGTTCACGATTCAACCTGGATCCATTTAATCTTCTCAAAATTTCTAACAGTCTTAAAAGTATTTACACAATGGCTTCCGACGCTGCAGTTTCAAGCATCAAGGTTATGAATCAGGATCTTGTCAAGTTTGATAGCTTTAATGGAATGAACTACACCAGATGGTAAGACAAGATGACATTCCTATTGACAGCCCTGAAGGTTCACTATGTCTTAGATCCTGACTTAGTACCAATTCCTGAACCACCGGAAAATGAACCTGAAGAAGTCAAGAAAGAGCGCAAGAAACATAAGGAGGACGAACTGTTATGTCGTAGACATATTCTGAATACACTGTTTGATCGTCTCTACGACCTCTATACGGATAATCCGTCTGCAACAAAAATCTGGAAAGCCCTCGAATTCAAGTTCAAGGCCGAAGAGGAAGGTACGAAGAATTTTTTAATTTCTAAATATTTTGATTTTAAATTTATAGACTGCAAGCCCATTCTTCCCCAAGTGCATGAGTTGCAAGTCCTCGTGAATAAAATAAAAGCGGTGAAAATAGACATCCCTGAGACCTTTCAAGTCGGTGTAATCATTGCAAAAATTGCCACCTTCGTGGAAAGGCTACAGAAAGAAATTGTTGCACAATTTTGAGGACTTCTCTTTGGAGAAAATCTAGAAACATCTTCGAATCGAGGAGGAATCGAAGGAGAGGGAGAAATTAGAATCTACGGGTCTTTCTAAAGCCAATGTTGTGACCACCAAAGGAAAGAAGAAACATGATGGCATAAAGAGTCATCTTGGACCAAAGAAGGAACATAATAAATTCAAGAATGCTGGCGGTTATAAGGGTTCGAAAAGCGGATGTTTTGTTTGTGGAAAACCTAGACACTATGCTAGAGATTGCAGGCACAACAAGTCAAAAAACAAGATCAATGCAGTTCATGCAAATGATGACATAATTACTACAGTGAACGAAATTATGGCAATCAAAGGCAAAGTTCAAGGTTGGTGGTATGATACATGCACTACGGTGTACGTATCTTATGACAAGGCTGCTTTCAAAACTTATTCTGAGACAAATGATGGATAAGAAGTGCATATGGGAAATGAAGTACGATCTAAAGTTGTTGGAACCGAATCGGTTGAACTCAACTTCACCTCAGGAAAGAAAGTCACTCTCGTCAATGTGCTTCATGTCCCGTACATGAATAGGAATCTTGTTTGTGGGGACTTATTGGGAAAACCGGACATTAAATCTATTTATGAATTGGGAAAACTTATATTGACCCGTAATAGTGTATTTGTTGGAAAAGGATATTCCGCTGAAGGAATGATCAAACTATGTACTACCTACAATATTATTAATGAAATTTCTACTTCCGCTTACATGCTTGAATCTGTTTCTCTATGGCATAATAGACTAGCACATTCCGGTATTAGTTCAATGAAAATACTAATTAAATATGGATTGATTTCATGTAATATAAATGATTTTAAAAAATGTGAATTATGTGTCAAATCAAAGATGATTAAGAAACCTTTCAAAAGTGTTGAAAGAAATACAAATCTACTTGATCTTGTACACTCAGATTTGTGTGAATTCAATGGCATGTTAACCCATGGGGGGAATAGATATTTTATTACATTCATCGATGATTCGTCTAGATACACACATGTATATCTCTTAAAGCATAAAAATGATGCTTTTAATGCCTTTAAGATTTATAAAGCAGAAGTGGAAAATCAATTAAGTAGAAGTATTAAAGTCCTTAGGAGTGATAGGGGCGGTGAATACTTTTCTACTGAATTCGATGCATTTTGTGAAAAACACGACATAATACATGAATGTTTGGCACCTCCCACACCGTAACAAAATGATATGGCCGAAAGAAATAATTGAACATATCAAGAGATGATGAATGTCATGTTGATGCATTCTGAATTACCCCTCAATTTGTGGGGTGAGGCCTTATTATCCGTTTGCCATATAATTAATAGAATTACTTTAAAGAAAACCAGCATTTCTCCATATGAGGCATGGAAAGGAAGAGCACCAAATGTTGATTACTTTAAAGTGTGGGGGTGTGTGGCTTACTACAAAAACATGGATCCTAAAAGAACCAAGTTGGGTCCTCGAGAGATAAGATGTGGTTTTATAGAATACCCACAAAATAGTAAAGCATATAGACTCTTAAATTTAGAGACTAATGTAATTATAGAATCCCGGAATGTAGAATTATTTGAAAATCTTATCACCAAGGATAAAGAATCAGAGTCGGCTGCAACTAAAGAATCTTGTGGAAAAGATTCCTCTCAGATTGTAGAAATACAACCTGAAGGCACCTCTCGAATCATTGAGTCACAACCCGAGCCTAGGATGAGCAAAAGAGTCTGGAAAACAAAGAATCTAGGACCAGACGAAATTGATCCTCAATTTATTTCCTTTTATCTAGTTGAAGGAAATTGCAAGAATTTCGTACAAAGTATTTCGGCCATTCTTCAAATAGGAGATGATCCTAAAACTTACAAGGAAGCAATAACTTCAAGGGAATCCTCCTTTTAGAAGGACGCTATCCAAGATGAAATTGATTCAATTGTTTCAAACCACACTTAGGAACTTGTTGACTTACCAAAGGGATCAAGGCCCATTGGATGCAAGTGGATGTTTAAAAGGAAATATCATATTGATGGTACCTTAAACACTTATAAGGCCATATTAGTGGCAAAAGGATTTAGACAAAAGGAAGATATAGATTACTTTGACACATATGCACCAGTATCAAGGACAACCACAATTATATTATTGTTTTCCTTAGCGTCTTTAAATGACCTTATAGTTCATCAGATGGATGTTAAAACAACATTCCTAAATGGAGATCTTGATGAGGAAATCTACATGGAACAACCAGAAGGTTACGTGCTTCCTGGAAATGAATTAAAGGTGTGTAAGCTTGTCAAATCCTTATATGGCTTAAAACAAGCACCAAAACAATGGTATCAAAAATTTGATTCCATGATACTTTTAAATGGATTTATTCGTAACTCTTGTGACAAGTGTTTATACACAAAAGTGTGCAAAACCATTGTGATATTTCTTTGCCTCTATGCTGATGACATGCTAATAATTAGCAACGATTTGAATGGAATTCTAGAGACAAAGAGGTTTCTAACTTCCACTTTCAAAATGAAAGATCTTGGACTTGTTGACACAATTCTAGGGATTAAAGTTAAGCGAAACAGTGGGGGTTATGAACTTAGTCAAACACACTATATTGAAAAAATGTTTGATAAGTTTAAACACCTAAAATTTAAGGAAGTAACCACTTCATTTGATCATGTCGTTGTAACACCTCAAAATTTGCCCTCCTCTCTTGGGACTAGCTTAGCATATTGAATTTCATTTTGTAAGACATTAGTCATTGCATATTGCATATCATGTGAGAATAAACAAGTCATCCTCCAAAGTCTTTCTCAGAAGATAGAGAGGTTAAGAGATTCATGCCTGAGGGTCTCATAAATTGATCACTAATCATCTGAGGTTTGTGCTTCAATTAGGGTTTCTTGGTCCCTCAAGGAGTTTGAGCATTATCTTATTGGCAATGTTACATCATCATCATCATGGTTATGTCATCCTCAAAGGCTCATTGTTTATGCTCAGATTCTTTGGGATTAGGGTTTTGACCTCTGGTCAACCCTAATTAGTTGCATTCTACCAGTCAGGGATTCTCAAGGAGATGGGGTTTATTTCTTGGATGGAGATCATATGATGTTATTGAGCTTGTATAAGCTAGGGTTTCATTTTGGAGCCATTTCATCAAGTGGTTGAGGCTCAAAATCATCTGTGCATGTTCAAGTCATCTATCAACCATGAAAGTCAACAGAAAGTCAACTGAGGGCTAGGAGGTGGAGAAATGAGTTTCAACATCTCATTCATGTTCAAAAGAGGCTTATTAATCATGTCAAATGCATATCTTGAAGAATTTGAGGTCAGATCAAAACTTTCCAAAAATGGAAAGTGACATATAATTGAAAGTTTCCAAAAATGGAAAGTTTTTGGTTCAAATTCACCTTGATCTTGCATCATCAAAGAAGCTTCAAATGAATTTTTTCCCAACATGAAATTTGAAGATCTCTCTCTCCCATTTCCAAAAAGTCCAAGATCATGAGCATCTGATGAAGGGTTGAAGAGATATGGTCAAATCATTGCCAAGTGTACATGGAACTTCAAATGGCCATAACTTTTGATTCACAACTCCAATTTGAGTGGCTCTTCTTGCATTTTTTTCTCATGACATGAAGTTTCCAAAACATTCATCACATTGCATGAATTTCCATCATATGATAATTTGCTATTTCAAGTCAATTTTGGAGGGAAAATGGCCAATTTGAAATTGGTGCATTGTATGGACCAAATGCCATTGCTAACATGTGCATGGGAAGATTTTGAGTGAAAATGAGCTCCCATATGGCACTGTTCACGCATGCATTAGCCATGCACCACCAATTTTCAAGTTTTGGTCATAACACCTTATCTTGATTAAATTTAACTAAACCTTGCTTAATTTTGATTAAGAGTGGATTAAGACTTCATATATATTCATAATCATAACAGAATTTGAGAGAATTCTAGATCTAGATCTCAAATTTTTCTCTCCCTCCAAAATTTTCTCCTAATCATAATTCAAATTTTCATCACATAACATACCAATTTTCTTCCATATTCTTGTTCCTTGGTGTGGATTTAGCATAGATCAAGCATTGGATCTTCAAGATTGGACCAGAATTGTGCATGTGGAGCTCAAGAACATAACCATGGCATTTGAGATTTAAGCAAGATCTACACGTTTCCAAGCCTCAAATTCTTCATAAAGCTTCATCACAAGTGGTTAGGAGTGGATTTGCATGCTTGCTTGGCCTTGGATCTGCAGAATTCAGAAACTGTTCTTCAAGAGGTCAAATTTTCGCATCTTTTAATTCTTGTTTTTATGTGCCTAGTGTTGTAGATCTTTACTCCCTGATCATTCTGATATAAAGAACATAAAAAATGATGCATTATTCATGAAGTTATGGTTGATTAAAGTTTGATACATCAAAATGTTTTTGCTCGATTTGATTTATACATAAGGAATTGGCATGAATTAATGGTGGATTTGAGTTCCTTAGGTCAAGACGAATCCAATGATGTAAAAAATTTTGAAATCTGGAAAATTCTGGGAAAATCTGGAAAAATGTTTGAACATTCATGTACTGTTCATCTTCATCTTCGTGAGGAAGATGAAGATCTTCATGCTAGCGTCCGTTTTTCCGTCGCTAAGTGATGCGCTAGGGTTTTACTTGGAACGACGTCGTTTTGTGTTGTGGCGCGCTCATTCAAATCTGGACCGGCTTCGATTCTGGCCGAGAGCACTTTTTTCAAATTGCTTCATCAATTATGCTTTTCCCTCCAAATTACATGCTATGTGCTTCCTTTGATTTTTATTTCTTCTTCCAACTTCAAATATTCACAATAAATTGAAAAATGATCCAAAAAATGCCTGGTTTTTTGCTACTTGTTCCTTAGGATGTCTATAATTTTATAGGGCAAAATTCTGAAGTTGTGCATGGCTGGATTTTGGATTGTGTTAGAATATGTGATCATATGTGCATTTGTGACCTTGCTCCATTCATCTTATTGTGAAATGCTTGATTTTAATCCAATTGCCATGAAATTTTGCATGATGATTCCTAACATGTTTATGGATGTTTTAGGCTTGGTTTGGTATTTTTCTCATTTGCCATTTCTGCTTTACACACATGTTTGTATGGTGTGACAATTTGTGTCACACAATTTGATGATCAACTTGTGCAATTTCATTTCCATGCCAATTGATCTTTGATGCTTCTGATTTTTTGTGTGGTGATCATGTTGGATGTGTTGAATGCTCATGAATATTTCCAGAATTATTTGAATCATTTCTGTTTTGATTTGGAATTTTCATTCTCAATGTCCAAATGTGAGCTTTGAAATTGTCTTTGACTTATCTTGCACATGAAATGCCTTTGCTTAATGATTTTGTTTTGGTCCTTTTTAGGACATGTTAATATGTGTTTGAAGTTGCATTGTGTTGAATTTCAGCTCCTGTTTTGAATTTTTTCTTCACCTTTGACCCTAGGCTTTGACCTAGTGGTATGTACTTACATGTGAGCTTTGAATTTCAGGATCAAGCACTTAATCTCCATGGTTGATGATGCTTCATCATTTAAATGTTGATATTTGCTATTGATTGCTAACATTTACTGTTTTGTAGGTTGATGATAACTCGCTTGAGTTTGCCTTAGGGTTTATTTGTTGTACATTGGGATTGCCTGTTTGATATTGACTGTTGTCTGTTTGTCTGAATTCTGTGCTGATTTGTTTAGTTGTTTACACAGGTACCTAAGTTGCTTTAAGTTCATTTGAACTTTGCTTTGCTTTGCTTGTGGTTGGCATACCACTTAGGTATAATTCCTGATCTTCATGTAGTCTGGAAGACCTGTCATGTTACTTTGGCAGGCACCTGTCTAAAGCCCTCCTTAAGAGGCAATGTTTGTGGTTGTTTATCTTTGTGCCTTGTACATTCAAAGACCTCCTAAGTGAAGAGGCATTGGCAGATAGAAGGGATGTGTAATCCATCCCCTGCTATTCAGTTGAGTCATTCATCCTGCTCACACCCTGTGTTGATGCACTTTGGATAAAAACCCAAAATCTTGTTGTGTCAGTCATTGTGGAATAGAGTCCCACATTCTGGACTCCCACACTTTCATTGTTCAAGCTCTCCCAGGCCAGGGATAAGAGCTGTGAGGTCTTACCCTCACTTCCCATTTCATCTGATTCACCCTAACTCTCAATGTTAGGGTTAAGAGCTCTAAACACCCATTTCCAGTTGGCTTGTTTGTCGAGGTTGATTTGACCCCTTGACTAAAGCCCAGCCTTGTATGAGCCACTGGTTTGCATATAGTGTGTGTGCTTGCTCTCTTGTGATTGCTTATTTGCTGTTTACTTGTTGTTTCAACTTGCTGCCTGTGCGAGTTAGGTTATGATCAGATACCTTAACTTATGACTATTGTGGATTGCATGACAACTATTAGGCTCGAGTCAGTCTCCCTTGTAGTTTGTCATTTCCCAGTCTCTGGTCAGGATAGAAGTTTCTCCCCTGTTAAGGGGAACTACGTTGCCCTGATCCTCATACCAGATGAGGTACGTAGGCAGGAGATCGTGCGAGATCTCTCCGGGCACCCTTTTTCTTTTTGTGTGTGTTTTCTTGACAGTTCTTAGGCTCGAGTTCCAGACTCCCTATTAGCTTGTCTGTTTGGTACCCTCTTGTTTGTAGGGAGTCTGATGTAAACCCAACGATTGGCATTCGGTTTCCTTGTGTGTTTGAGTTTGTGTGCTTTGAGTCTGATGTAAGTCCAGCGATTGGCATTCGGTTTCTTTGTTGGTGTTTGTTGTTTGGAGTCGGACGTAAGACCAGCCATTGGCAGTCTGTTTCCATTTGCGTGTTTGCTTTGACGTCTCAGCGTCTGTGCGTGTGTTTTGTTTCGGCGTGCGTTAGCCGAACTACGGTAGCTCTGATTCTCATTCCAGATGAGATACGTAGGCATAGGATGCGATATCCTAGCGAGCCCATTTCCCGTTTTCCCCGAACTACGTCGACTCTGATGTTTGTTTCTGACAAACTACGTAGGCCCAGGATGCGATATCCTGCCGAGTCTTCTTCCTCCATCATCCTCCGCCTGTTTATTCCAGTGTGTGTGCATTCTTTTTGAGCAGTTATTCAGCAACCTTATTCTATCCTTTTTGAGCGTGGATCCCGTCGGGTACGACGGACGTGAGGGGTGCTAATACCTTCCCCTTGCGTAACCGACTCCCGTACCTTGTAATCTCCGGTCGTAAGACCATTTCCTTTCCAGGTTTACTTCGAGCGTTTCCTTTCCCTCCTTTGGGATAAATAACGCACGGTGGCGGCTCTGTTTGTTTGCTTTTTCCCGCCGGTTGTTTTTCGCGGATGCGACAGGCGTCAAACTTCAAAAGAAAAATGGAAGAACAGTAGCTCAATTGGAATATGCAAGTGCAATAGGGTGTCTTATGTACTTGATGCAATGTACCAGGCCCGATATATCATTTGCAGTTAGTAAAATGAGTAGATTTACTAGTAATCCAAGTAATGAGCACTGTAAGGTAATCACGAGGATTTTTGGCTATCTACTGAAAGCCAAAAACCTTGGCCTTCATTATGGTAGGTTCCCTGCCGTACTAGAAGGATATACTGATGCGAGTTGGATATCTAACATTGAAGATCATAAATCTACAACTGGATGGACATTTACACTAAATGGAGAAGTAATTTCTTGGAAGATCAAGAAACAAACATGCATTACTCTTTCGACCATGGAATCAGAGTTTGTGGCTCTCGCTTCCGCTGGTCAAGAAGCAGAATGGTTGAGGGTTCTTCTGTTAGAAGTTTCATTGGCTAAAGACAATGTTCAAAGGTGATGATACATTGCGATAGCCAAGCCACTTTAGCAAGAGCATTCAACGAAGTGTAAATGGAAAGTCTAGGTACATAGGACTTAGACATTCTTTTGTGAGGAAAATGATTAAGGATGGAATTATCTCACTCACCTATATACGAACAAACTATAATTTGGCCAATCCATTTAATAAGACACTAGCCAGAGACTTAGTAAAAACAACCTCAAGAGGCATGGGGTTGAAACTCCTTGAATAAGAGTTCCAACGACAGCGACAACCCAATCTTATGTTAACAGAATATTAACTTCAAGATTCAATGGGTAACAACAAGTCGTTGATTTAGATGTAAGTCAGACATTGGGAAATAATGTTGACTATTTTAAATAGATGTGAGGTTTTCAAAACCTCTTAATGAAGTTCATAACCGAGGAAAAGTATCTCATGAAAAAGGATACAACATGAACTTCACCTATGTGAATTTCGAGATGGTGTCGTCTCAAAGTGAGAGTTGGAGTTTCTCTCATGAAAATTTAATGAAATAGGATAGCATATGCCCATAAATAAGTGCTAAGCGAGATATGTAAAGGAAGAACCTTTAAAGAGTGTGTGTAAGGTAACACCGGTATAATCATATGGATTAATGGTTTAAAAACATTGCTACCTAATATTCTGATTAAACTTTGTGTTATCCTCACTAAGGTTAAGTTTTAAATCTAAAGATACATGATTGTATTAACACTCTTTATATCTCATTTTCTGTAATTAGTTTTGTCAGTATTAGAACAAGTGGGGGATTGTTGGAAATTATAAACAATAATTGTCATGGGTATGTTCCAATATGACAAAATTGAATTTTTAAGTTAATGGCAATAAATGAATTGCAAATAGTCCCACATAGAAAGTGGAGCTAACATTAAAAACATTTATAAAGACATTGAAACATTAAACTCACCAAAGGACCAAAGAGGATAAGGTGTCACATGGACATATATGGTGGTCCCAAGCATTATGCCACATGTCACATCCAAACAACCCCTCGCTGGTGTAGCCACCGGCGACACCAGCTCTGGCTCCGGGACCGGGTCCGAGGGCGTAGGCGTAGAGGCACTAGTGGCGGCTTGTAGGTGACACTTGAGCACTTAGGCACGACGCAACGTTAATGAGGCGGAACTCCGACGGTCGGCCTTTGGCCGGCCTGCTGCAAATTATTCCTAAGTATTGTTCCAGGATTTTGGTCGTTGCTTAAGTTTGAATTTCGAATTCAAAATATACAACACTTCATGAAGTGGTGCATTGCATGATCATAGGTGAACCATTGCAACATATGGTGAAAATGTGTTGTTTCATCAAGAGATCAAACTTATGAAACAACACATGCATGACCTATAAATACATGTTTCTGAATTCGAAAATGACTCACTCAAAATCTGCACATCCTCTTAAATATTACAGACACACTTTCTTGCATTCGAGTTTTTCATCTGTCTTGTGCAGACTCGATCAAAAAGCTGAATTATCTTGAATATTCTTGCTTTTCGATTTTAAGACATCAAAGAGAATGCTTAAAATACTTTTAAGAAAAATGACTTTGTTCACGAATCAACCTGGATTCATTTAATCTTCTCGAAATTTCTAAAGGATGATATATGTTAGTCATCATGGTGGCTATAATGTATGAGAATGTGATGAGACCGTTTGGATTTGTATAGACTATCTTGTGAGATCCCACCACTGTTGCATATCTTACACCGAGTGTTAAAGATGTTCATATATTTTTTGAGTACTATTGATAGCATTCATTCCATAGGATATACGAATTGTACAAGATAATTAGAAAAGCACCATCAACAGAACAAAATCCTCCATACAACAAGAAGAACAATTCAACCCAATAACGTGGTAATAATAGTCTAACACAATATGTACATCCATTAAGAACAATTTAACTCTTTTAAAGATTGTTAGGTATGATGTTAAGATTTTCGCAATCTCATAAATTAAGAACTGCATAAATAAAGAAAAAAATATAAATTTGTGAAAAATAGACTTCTTTAATTGATTGTTTTTTGAACCATTTTTAGAACTGAATATTCATAGACAAAGATAGGCACATTGGCCAAAGCATTACAACCTACAAAGTGTGGACTCAACTGCCATTTTGAGATGGTTTTGCACTATCACGTATTTACAGCCTTTGATTTATTCTTAAACTTCCAAATTTCAAGGAAAAAGAAAGTTCCATAATAACATTAAACTCCAGCTGAATTTGAAACATTATCATCGTCATCATTATTATTTTCTCCCTTACACCAAAAAATAGCATATAGTATAAGTTGAACAAGTCCAGAGATCACTCCAACACCGTTGCTGATCTGTAATATTTTTTCAACAATATATTAGTCAACAATGAATGAATTAAATATATATAATCCAATTGAACTACAAATATTAACTAACAATAATATAAAAAAATTCCATGCATGGTTTACTTGATCAAGAGAACAAGTTAACAGTGTTTTTCATGCATAATGAATTGATCACTATAAAAATTTAAGATTAATAATTGAATTAACTCAAATGACAAACACACATGAATCAATGCAATGCAAATCAAAATAAGAGAGAAAAATTAAATTCTTATATCATTTATTTTCATTTAAAGAAGAGAAAGACAAGATTAACAAACCTATAATGCCAACAACGTTACGAGCTATTGAAGCGCTCACCATTTTTAAAAGAAATAATACAAAATAGAAAACACACTCAAAGAGTATAATGAGAAAAATAATAAAATGTGTGAGGGATGAAGAAAAATGAAACAAATGATGGTTATAAATACCTTTGTTTTTTACGGTTAATTATTACATTTCATCCAAAATATGCGTTGTGTGATGATATATTCTATTTTTTCTTTAACAATATCATAAGTGGATTAGTTATTTGAGCTTATCTATTAAAATTAGTTGTGTTATAAAGAAACCAAAGCACTAAAATTAGTATTTGTTGGACTATTTGTGGGAGAGTTTATGATAACTACGTATAATATGTTTTCAATTTATTTTCATTAGTTATGTAAAATAGTTTATAATTTATATGAAAATAATTATTTTACACATAAGCACTTATATGATAAATAATTAAGTTATACGTAAATCATTAATTAATTAAGCATATCATTCAAATATGATCTTAACTAATAACATTTAATCAATTTTGTTATGATTATGTCATTTCTTTATATTTAAGATTTTGATGGTAAAACATATTAGATAGTGGATAATTGATAGTTGAAAGTCGATAAATTATTACATTGAATTAGTGGTTTTTGAGAAAATATGTAGCTAAACTAACTTTTAAATATAAAAAAATAAAGTCAAAGTCATACAGAGTATGTCAGCACCAAGAACAGAGAAAGAGGTTCGTGGTTTTCTAGGTAGATTGAACTACATAGCTAGATTCATATCACACCTCACAATTACGTGTGAATCTATCTTCAAGCTACTTCGTAAGGATCAAGTCATTGAATGGAATGACAATTGTCAGAAGGCCTTCGATAAAATAAAATAATATTTACAAGAGCCTCCCATCTTGATGCCTTCGATGCTGGGACAGTTCTTAAAGAGTCCATGGATTTTATTCTCGGGCGACACGATGAATCAGGTAGAAAAGAGCACGTCATCTACTACTTGAGCAAAAAGTTCACAGATTGCAAGGAGAGGTATATCCTACTTGAGAAGACATATTGTGCACTTGCTTGGGCTGCTAAACGTCTGAGGCAGTATATGTTGACCCATACAACTTTGTTTATCTCTAAGATGAATCCTATCAAATATATCTTTGAAAAGCTTGCTCTTACCCGAAGGGTTTCCCGTTGGCTAATGGTTCTAACCGAGTACGACATCCAGTATGTCACATAAAAGGCCACCAAGGGTAGTGTGATTTCAGACTATCTAGCACATCAACCTGTGAAAGATTACCAACCCATAAGGTTTGATTTTCCCGATGAAGATATCTTGTTTATAAGATATTGAAATGTTCTTGGCATTGAGGAAGGACCTGAACCAGGATCGCGATGGACGCTCGTGTTCGACGGTGCTTCCAATGTGCATGGTCATGGAATAGGTGCAATAATTACTTTACCAACTGGCTTTCATCTTCTGCTTACTTCACGATTGTGTTTCGATTGCACCAACAATATGGCAGAGTATGAAGCATGCGTTTTCGGTATAGAAGTAGCCATTGACTTTATGATCAAAATTCTTAAGGTATGCGGAGACTCAGCGCTCATCATCAGTCAAGTCAGAGGAGACTGGGAAACCCGTGATCGCAAGTTGATTTCTTACAAAGAACATCATGAAATTGATTCCCTACTTTTATGAAATCACTTTTCATCATATCCCGGGGGAAGAGAATCAATTAACAAACACTCTTGTTACTTTAGAATCCATGTTTAAGTGCAAGTTGAAGAATGAGACTCCTTCTATTCACATTGAACACCTGGATGAGCCTGCATACTGTCTAGCAATTGAGGAAGAGTCAGATGGAAAACCTTGGTTCTATGACATCAAGACATATCTTGAAAAATAGGTGTATCCTAAAAATGCATCTATCACGGACAAGAAGACCCTGAGAAAGCTCTTAGCCAAATTCTTCTTAAGTGGAGACGTGCTTTACAAGCAGAATTATGATTCGGTTTTGCTCAGATGCGTGGATAGACACGAAGAAAATTGGTTTATAACAGATGTACATTAAGGTTCCTTTGGGATACACTCCAATGGACATACAATAGCCAGAAAATTTTTGAGAGCCAATTATTATTGGCTAACAATGGAAGTTGATTGTTTTCGTCATGTGCAGACGTGCCACAAGTGTCAGATCTATGCATATAAGATACATGTGCCACTAATTCCTTTGAATGTGATAACATCTCCTTGACCTTTTTATATGTGGGGCATTGATGTGATCAAACGTATTAAACCAACTACTTCAAACAGGCATCGGTTCATCTTGGTAGCCATTGATTACTTCACCAAGTGGGTGGAGGCTACTTTTTATGTCAATGTCACCAAACAAGTGGTTGCTTGCTTTATGAAAAGAGAAATCATCTGCCGTTATAGGATTCCCAACAAAATCATTAGTGATAATGGTTCAAATCTCAATAACAATATGATGAGAGAGCTGTGCAAAAACTTCAATATTGAAAATCACAATTCATCGCCATATCGTCCGAAGATGAATGGCTTTGTCGAGGCAGCAAATCGGAATATAAATAAGATTGTTCAGAAAATAGTGAAGACGTATAGGGATTGACGTGAAATGCTACCTTTTTCTTTGCACGACTATCGTACCTCGGTGTGTACTTCAACTAGGGAAATCCCTTTCTCTCTGGTGTATGGTATAGAGGCAGTGCTTCCTATTGAGGTAGAGATTCATTCCTTAAGTATCTTAATAAACGTCAAGCTTGATGAGGCTGAATGGGTTCAGACGAGGCTTGATCAGCTCAACTTTATCGAAGAGAAGCGCATTCCAGCTCTGTGTTATGGTCAGATATATGAAAAGAGGTTGAAAATGGAATTTGATAATAAGGTGCATCCTCAGAATCTCCAAGTAGGAGACCTGGTATTGAAGAAGATTTTTCCGATTCACACAGATTCACGGGGCAAGTGGACTCCTGATCATGAAAGACCATATGTTGTGAGAATGGTTTTCTCTATATGGGCCTTAATTCTCTCAACTATGGATGGTGAAGACCTGACTGTAAGAACAAATTTAGTTCTACAATGTATCTCTAAGATTTTGATGATAACAAAGGATGAAACAAAAATGGTACCCTAACGAAATTTTTCTAAGTATGCAAGACTCTAATCAAAACAGTCAGATAGACACTCATCAGATACAGAATCAAGTTTAAGATACCAATTAGAAGATACGCAAGCAGAAGCTCTGACTCTGACCAACGCAAGCACAAACTAAACAAAAGACATCAGACACTCTGAAGTGGAAGATTGACTCTAGAATCTGAAGACTTACACTCTGATGAAATCAAGTGAAAGGAAGCTCTGAAGACAATCAGCAACAAGCATATATCTGATGATACCCCTTTTGAATAGAGACTCTGAAGTTGGATCCATCTAATTCATAATACTTAGCTATGAAGGAACCCACTTATGGAAAGAATCTAATTCAGGAAGAAGTTTATGGCGCCCCAAAATTGTTTTGGAAAGAACACAGAGATTAATGACATTAATCATCCATCATTGCCCAAGATTCTGACATTAACATCCTTCAACGATCCCCTCATCACTCCTATATAAAGGTTGGAATGCTTCTCAAAGAACTCACCTGAAACACACGAGAATACAATACTTCCACTATATTCATTATTCATTCTCTCACACGAGTTATTGCTCTAACGTGTGAAATAATTCTTTGCTCTTACATTGTGTAATTTCTACTTACTATAGAAGCATCAATCATTGTTGTAATCATATTATATTACTGAGAAATTTCCTCAAGTGACTTGTGAAGTCTGTAAACATGAGAGGGCTAAGAGATCTTTATTCTCCTAGACGATTGTTCGTGTAATCTTTCAAGATTAGTGGATTAAGTCCTTTTTGAAGGCGAAATCACCTTGGCCGGGTGGACTGTAGTAGCTTTGAATTTCAAGCGAACCAGTATAAAATTCTGTGTTGAATTTATTTGTTTATGTGTGTCTCTAAATTCCAAAAGTTTTATTTTCTCAAAACAATTTAACCCCCCTTTCTTGTTTTTCTCTACCTTCAATTGGTATCAGAGCTTCGGCTCTGTTATTGATTTTTTAATCAAACACTTAACAATGCAGAGAGATCCAGCGTGAGAAAAACATCATGGCCAACGCCAATGAAAGAGATATTTACAATGCTAAACCTCCAATCGTTGATGGAGAAAAATTTAATTACTGGAAAGATAGAATCGAAAGTTTCTTTCTGGGCTACGATGCTGATCTGTGGGACATAGTTACTATTGGCTACATACCTCTCATATCTGACACTGGCGTTGCCATTGCCAAAAACAAGTTGACAGATGATCAGAAGCGCGACTTCAAAAACCATCACAAAGCCAGAACAATACTGCTGAATTTCATTTCCTACAATGAATATGAAAAGATCACCAACAGGGAAACAACTAAAGAAATACTTGACTCCCTGAGGATGACTCATGAAGGAAATTCACAAGTCAAAGAGACAAAGGTTCTGGCTCTAATTCATAAGTACGAAGCTTTCAAGATGGAGGACGATGAAGCTATAAAGGTAATGTTTTCTAGATTTCAAACTTTAATTTCAGGACTCAAGGTTCTAGACTGTAGATCACATCAAAAAGATCGTCAGAAGCTTACCAAAGAAGTGGAAACCCATGGTCACCGCATTAAAATTGTCAAAGGATATGAACAACATCAGCCTTGAAGAACTAGTTAGCTTCCTCAAAAGTCACGAGATAGAGCTTGAGGAAGATGAGCCTCAAAGGAAGAACAAATCTGTAGCACTAAAGTCCAGAACTGAGAGACGCAAACCAGAAAGGAACAAAGCCTTCCAAGCTGAAGAGGAAGACAATGACGACTCTAAAAAAGAAGACTCTGACGATGAAGAAGAGTTATCCCTTTAAACCAGAAGAGTAAAACAACTCTGGAGAAAAAGGAATAATAACTTCAGAAGATTAAGACCTAAGGGAGATCGCTCAGAATCAACTTCCAGAGGCAAATCAAACAAAGAGGTAACATGCTATGAATGTAAGGAAACAGTTCATTAGAGAAACGAATGCCCAAAGCTGAAGAAAGAAAGCTCCATAAGAGAAAGTTTCAAGAAAATCTCCTTTAAAGCCAAGAAGGGACTCATGGCCACCTGAGACGATAGTGGATCTGATTCTTCTGAATCAGACTATAAAGAACAGGCAAATGTTGCATTCATGGCTACCACTTCCGGAAATACATCAGATGTAGAGTCTGATCCTGAAAAGGTATTTTCTGACCTTTCTCGCTCTGACCTTGAATCATGCCTTTCTGAATCTTTGAACTCATATCAGAAACTTAAACAAAAATTTAAATCACTAAAAAGGGTTCTTGAAGGAACCATCGAAGAATGTGATAAGCTTGAGATAACAGTTTCAGAATTAAAAGATGAAAATCTAACTCTGATAAAAGAAAGAGACTCACAAATAAACAATGTTTAAAACTTGAAGAAGCTTTATCTCAAGCCCCCACAAACTTCTAACACAATGATATATAAATATGAAAAATCCTTTCAAAAGTTTCTAAAAAATGGGATAGAAAGAAGCAGAATGGCATCCATAATTTATGGAGTCAGTCAGAATAATAAAAGAGGAATAGGGTATGATCCTAGTGAAGATAAATCTTCTACAGATGACAAACCCAAATATCCTTTCTCTTATCACTACATACATGCACAGACATAATGTTATAATAATGCTAGAAAACCCAAAGTTCTAAGAAGCTCTAGGAAAAATAATCACAAAGACCCAAAAGATTTTGGGTACCAAAGGATAAGATTGTTTATGTTGCAGATATCTTATGCAGCAGAGTTAAGACACCAGTCATGGTACCTGGACTCTGGATGCTCACGACACATGACGGAAAGAAAGCATATGTTCCAAAGCCTGGAACTTAAAGATGCTGGCTTCGTAGGTTTCAGAGGAAATCAGAAAGGTAAAATCAGAGGCTCCAGAACTATTGGTAATGGATTTCTTCCCTCTATATCTGATGTTCTCTACTATCTTGAAAAGATCAAGAAATCGCCCTAACATCTCTGAAGATTTGATTTTGGGAAACAAGGATGAACCTATCAGAACCAGGTCAACATTCAAAGTATCTGAAGAAACTCCTTTGGTATTAGTATCTCTGATAGAGCCTACTTCCTGTGATGAGGCACTTCAAGACAATGAATGGGTCCTGGCAATGAAAGAAAAACTGGATTAATTCTCAAAGAATGACGTATGGGATCTTGTCCCAAAGCCTAAAGGAACTCATATTATTGGAACAAGATGGGTATTCAGAAACAAACTGAACGAAAAAGGATAAGTAGTTAGAAACAAAGCACGACTGATGGCACAAGGTTACAGTCAACAAGAAGACATTGACTACAATGAAACATTTGCTCCAGTCTCCAGGTTAGAATCCATTTGTTTACTTGTTTCCTTCGTTGTAAATCATTCCATCAAATTATATCATATGGATGTCAAGAGCGCATTTCTTAATGGTTATATATCAGAAGAAGTGTATGTTCATCAACCTCCAGGTTTTGAAAATTCTAAATGTCCAGAACACATTTTTAAACTGAAAAAATCATTGTATGGTCTAACAAGTTGTGAGAGCTAGGTTGGATCACTAGGACTCCGTCAACAACAACATTCAGAACCTATTGACTCAACTGCTTGACGAAGGCCTCTCCATGATCGTTGAAGGATCGGATGTTCGCACTGTCTAAACCCATGTACCAACACAGGGCGGCACCGGACAGACTATCCTGAAAGTAGTGGATGAGCAGTTGGTCATTGTCGGTCTGAGTTGACATCTTCCTGGCATACATGACCAGGTGGATGAGAGGGCAGGTATTTCCCTTGTATTTTTCAAAGTCAGGGACCTTGAATTTCACAGGGATCTTCACATTAGGAACCAAGCAGAGTTCGACAGCTAACTTGCCGAAAAGATCCTTTCCTCTGAGAGTTTTCAATTCCTTGTGAAGCTCAAGAAATTGATCATTCATAGCGTCCATCTTCTTGTAGCACCTCAAATTTGCACCTATCATTGTACATACCATCTCATATTAGGTCATAGCATATCATGATACATTGCATAACATTTGCATTGTCCCCAGTTACCTCAAGAGCAAGCAAGCAAGAAATTAGGTCAAACTGATCAGGAGATCAGTCAGTCAATCAAGCAAGGGGTTTCTCAAGGAGCCAAGGCCCTAGGGTTTGTCCAACAAGTTCACATGACTTGGAGGTCCATTTGAAGTGTTCAAGTCAAGGGTTGAAGGTTCAAAAGCCATCAGTTCATGCACAGTCAGGCAAAAACCAAAAAAACAGTCAACAGTCAGTCAAAGCAGTGGATGGTGGCCATTCTTGTAGAATCTGGGCACCATGATCAGTAATCAAAGGTTCATACAACTTGAGACATCATTTGAAATCAAGGTCTCAAGGAATTAGGGTTTGGAATTCATCCGAAGTGCTTCAATCATCCAAAACCCTAGAAAAGTCAACAGAAAGTCAAACTTGGTCAACTGTGGATTTAATCAGTGATTTGATGGATGAAATTGATTTGAAGGAGTTCATTCATGTCTATACAAGCCTCTTATATCATGTCAAATCTTATCATTGAAGAAAATCAAGTCAATCAGAAAATTTCCAGAAATAGAAAGTGGACCTGTAATTTTAACTGCCAAAAATGGAAACTTCTTGATCCTCAACCTATATCATGATACAAGCTCCAAATGAATTTTTGCCCAACATGAAAGTTAAAGATATTGTTCTCCCATTTTCAAAAAGTCCAAGAACTCTCAAATCCCATGTTTGGTTGTCAAGATATGATCAATTCAATTTCAAAAATTTGTAAACTTCAAAGAGCCATAACTCATGAACCATAAGGCCAAATTTGGTGGGGTTTTTTCCTACAAACCACATTTTTCCTCCTCTTTCCAAAAATATAAATTTCATTCACCAAAACCTTGCCAATCAAAATGGCATTTTTTGACCTATTTCATTTAAAAATCAAGTTTGACTCATAGTTGACTTTTTGATTCTTTGACTTTTTCTCACTTTGGCCAATTGGGAAATGTTTAGAATCATATTTGAAACTTGCTCCAAGCCCTAAATCATGTTCATACCACCATTATATCATCATTTTGGACCAAGTTGCATAACTTGGTATTCTTGCAAATGGCTTCACATAAGCAAAACAAACTTGGCAATTGATGTACAGACCAAAAACAGCAATTGTGAAGGCCATTTACAGCCTGTACCCAGCCCATTCGACCAGCACATACACCTCCATTTTCCACTTATGCAAGAATTAGCAAAATAGCAAATGGTTCATTTTGAGTTAAACCAACTTATCATTTGGATTAGCAGTGCTAAACAGAAATATAAAAGCTCATTCTCAGCATTTTGCAACCCTAGAGACCTAGAAAAACAGCAGCCACACAACACAAAAACGAGAAACTCTCTCACTTGCAATTTGGACGATTTTGGATTTCTGCTCAAAAGTTCCAAAAAACCTCGAGGACTCTTGCTTCCTCCATGCTCTGACCAACATTTGGAGCTCCTTTGAATCACCATTCATCACCTGTGCAGCCTCCTTCTCACTCTGTTTTTCAAAGCACACAACAATGGCAGTTAGAGCTGTGAAGTTTTCCAAGCACTCTTGAGCTGGAAAAGCTTCATCATCCTTCATTACCAAGCATTGCCTACATCTGTTTGCACTCATATCCATCAATACATCACTGTTTTACAAATTGCTTCAAAATCAAGTAAGTAATCGACCTCCACCATTTGCCTTGCCATGATATGTTTATGAAAGATCTTCTTATGCTGATTCTAATGAACTAAAGCTTGCTTGAAATGGTGGTCTCATGATGGAGAAATCTGAACTTCTTTTTTGTGTACAAATGAACTTTTGCTCGATTTGCCATGCTTGCATTGATTCATTGAAATGTGATGCTATATTCTTGTTACTTGATGTATGATGATGCTATTAGTATGTTTGATTTGGATTTCTGGGCATCTTGAAAATTTCGAATGGTTGAAGATGATGATGATCATGCTGTTATTTTGAAACCCTGCTCTGCCCAGAACATGAACTCATGATTATGTTTGGTTTGTTGTTAGTTGATGTACATGTTAATGGTGTTTCATAGGCCATGCTTAATTGATGACTCTGGTTACGTTTTGTTGTTTATGATTATTGGTCGAACATGAAGAACATGAAACATGGCTGTGCCAAAACCCTAGGGTTTTTCTTAAACCCAGAAAATTTGAATGATTGGCTCGGGTACTGTTTCATTGGCTGGTAGCCAATCACAACATTTCGTTGTGTGTACCAAAACGCACAGCTTCAATTAGTGAGGCGGGTATTTACACAATTGCCACGCTGACTTTGCTTTGACCAACCTTTCCATGTTATTTGATCATGCTTGCTCCAATTATTCATTCAACTTGCAAAATTCATTTCTCTCTCAAATTAACTCCAAAAATCATGAAAATTTTTCCATCATCTTCACATGGATGTCTAGTGTTTTATCCTGATTTTTAATTAATTTTTCATTGGCTGGATTTTGATTGGTAATTGGTTTCTTGACATGTATGCATAATTGACACCTTGTGCCATTCCTTTTGTGAAATACTCATGTTGTATCCAATGAGCTTGAAATTTTTTGTGGTGAAACTAGACACATTTACCTTTGTTTCCATATAGAGTTTATGCATTTCTCATCTGTGGTTTGTGAGTTACAAAGTTTTGAAGTGAGGTGTTGCATTTGGTGCTACATGAATGATATGCATCTTCCCAATTTTTGTTCACATGCTTCCTTACATCCAAATGACCCCAAATTTTGCATGAATCATCTATCACATGTCTAGTTTGTGTATGAATTTTCTTGGATTTAATCTTGCTGTTTTCCATTTGATTGTGAATTTTCTTCCCTGCCTAGTCAATGGTTGACTTTATGTGATACATGATGCCAAATCCTTTGGGAAATTCTCATACCATATTGTATGATCATGAAATTTCATATGTGCATACTAGACATCTTGAGCTTTGCATTGGTGTTAATCTCATTCATTTCTCATCTGTTTTCAATTTGATATGATTTTTTGAAGTTGACTCATGTTTGTTGACCTTCATTGTGCATGCTTGAATTTGGTTTGACTTCTTGATTTTAATTGACTGCCTTCCTCTCATCCAAATGCAATGAAATTTGACATGCTTGCCATGCTAGATGTTAGGATTGAATGTGATTTATTTGATGATTTTTGAGACTGTTTGGGTTGACTTTTGATGCAAGTCATTCTGTTGACTTCTTTGAGCTTTCATTTGCCTTACTTTGACTTCAAATGTTCATGAAATGATAATAATGCATGATTTGAATGTGAATCCAATTGAGATAGCTTCTTAAATGTTTGAATATGAATTGGGTTGACTTTACTTTGCTGTTTTGACTTTTTCTTTCATCCTTGACCCTAGGTTAGTCCTAGTGGTCTTTTGAGCTTACAATTGAGTTCTTGTTTCAGGTTAAGCACCAATGCCTCAAAGATTATTCAAACTTGTTTGAACTTGATTGTATATCATGTGCTAACCCTTGTTTTGTAGGTGTGACTCATATAGTTGAGTCTTGTGCTTTGCACATTGGTCCCTCTGTGGTTGACTGTTGTTTATCCATTCCTTTTGTTTTAACTGTTGAACTGTTTACTAATTGGTTTGACTTTTTCAGGTACTTTAGTTGCTTAAGTTCTTTGAACTTGCTTGCTTTGCTATTTAGCATTTGCTTTGAGGTATAAACCTTGCTTCTTCATGTAGTCTGGAGACCCGGTCTGTTATTTGACCGGGCAAACTGTCTGAAGTCCTCCTTAAGAGGCAATGCCTGTGTGTGTTTAAAATTGTCCCAAGCAGGAAAAGTCCTCATTTGAGGCAATTGGTGGAAGGTAGGGATAAGTAATCTGTCCCCCACTATTCAGTGTGTCCTCTCTTTGCTCCCATTACATGGTTGAAGCATCGAGATAAAAACCCAAGATCAATCGAGTCAATAATGGGGAAAGAGTTCCATCTTTCTGAACTCCCCCACTTTCTATTATTTGATGCTCTCTCTGACCAGAGATAGAAGCAATGAGGCACACCCCTCATCCCCTATTCATCTGCTTCACCTTAGCCTCTCAATGGCAAGGTTAAGAGCGACGTTTACCTATTACAGTGGACTTTCATAGTCAAACCCTCTTGTGTGAGCCCCCCTTGTTTGGCTATAGAGTGTGATGTTTGATATTCATTGACTGATTGATTGATTCATATGCATTTGTTTGCTTGTATGTTATGCATTTATCATCATCAATTGCCATTAATGCATGAGCATCTCTTTTGTCTGTTTGACATCATTACTGTTGTTTACCCATTGAGGACAATTGTAAGTCCCACAAGTTGGCATTTGTTCCTATGATATGGAAGTGAGTATAAGACCATCACATTGGCCACTCATCTTATCTTTGCGTGATTTGTTTGTATGTGAGGATACAACTGTAAGTCCCACGAGTTGGCATTTGTTTTCCTAGGATCATACTGTGTGTTAGAGTAAGTCCCACAAGTTGGTATCTGACACCCCTGTTTTGCTTTCTTTGTTTGTATGTGAGGATACAATTGTAAGTCCCACGAGTTGGCATTTGTTTTCCTAGGATCATACTGTGTATGTTAGAGTAAGCCCAGACTGATTGGCATCTAATACCATTGTTTTGTTTTCTTTGTTTTTGAGAGGATGCAATTGTAAGACCCGCAAGTTGGCATTTGCTTTCCTATGATCATGTGTGGAGTTAACCTAAGTCCCACAAGTTGGCAGTTGATTCCCATATTTCCTTCTTATTTTCTTTTTAAGGAGATTAGTGTAAGACCATTGAGTGGCCTCTGATATCCATTTCTGTTTTAAGAGATTGGTATAAATCCAGCTATTGGTATCCGATATCTGCTTTTGTTTGTGAGATTGGAGTAAGACCATTGAGTGGCATCCGGTATCATCTGTTTGTTTATTTTATCATTGCCTATTTTCCATTCCAAAGGACACCCTTGAATCATCCTCCATATGATTTCAAGAAGTGAACCTCCTGAAGAGTTTTACTTTCCATCCTCATCCATTCATCTCTCATTGCGTCCTAAACCTTTTCACACTTTGATTTCAAACCTGACTTAGGCATTGTGCAAACTTCTTCATGTTTTCAAACTAAAAACCTGGACCCCAAGTCCTTGACTTTTTCAAACTCCATTTCATAATACTTCTTTTGAATTAATCTTAATCATACTTTGACTTCACTTTCATAATCACAATCAATTAACTTCACTCATTCACTTGTTTTGGCCTTGTCCATTAATCTTTTCATGCATTAGCCGTAGGTTTCAATTATCATTATGGTTGATGTAAACCTCACCTTATCTTTAGTGAGTCGACAGTAAGACTTCCGTACTAAAAACAGGGTTAACCCCTCTAGTGCGTCGAAGCTATCCTCACATGGTGGATGTTGGTTTTGGTCGAGTGTTCTCCCATTGATAATGAAAAGCCTCAGTGCTTGTGTTTAAAATTGAATCCACCAACTTTTTGGAAATCTTTTAGCCGAACTACGGCGTTTTGATCCTTACCTTTGATGGAAGGTACGTAGGCAACGGGTTCATCCGTTCAAACCCAATAAAACTTGTATATTCTTTTCTCATCATCTCACTCATGTTTGCACAATATGTCATAACAAATAACAATCTTTTACAACAAGTGTGAAGAGGGCTCCCTAGGAGTACCTAGGACGTAGTGGGTGCCTAACACCTTCCCATTGCGTAATTTACCCCTTACCCAGAATCTCTGACCTTTTTATTAGTTTTCTACGTGTAAAACTTCTTAGGCTTTTGTTCGCTTTTTAGCCAGTCCTTTGGATAAATAAAAGTGCGGTGGCGACTCGAAATTTCATTGTATGCTTTGCTTATGGTTTAATCGATAAATCATATAGCGACGAATACACCGCTACAGAAAAGTGGCGACTCTGCTGGGGAGGACAAAATCCTTGGCGGTAGTGCCTACTTTTCACCCTTTGTTGTGATATATTGTTATTTGTTATTTGACATTTTTGTACAATTTGGGGATCACTGTATTGATTGTAATGTGTGAATTGCTTGATATACAAATGCTGTTTGCTTCGGTGATTTGTGAGATGAGTTCTATACCCGAACTCGAGTGCACTCTAGGATAGGAGAATGACATAGTCTTGTTGACTGGTGTGGAGTATTCCTTAGCCAGTTGACTTGCGAGACCATTCACTTGGTGGAGGTCATGTTGAACTAATAATGTCACACAAGTTATTTGTGGTTAGGCATTATTCTTTCAATCATGCACCGCAGAAGCCAAGGACCTTAGTTTACCAAACCCATCTTGGTCTATTCTTAGGACTGTAGTGCGGAGGTCGTTCAGATGTCAGTTCTGATACGATTGTTACGCGATACTACACTCATAAGAGTTTCTCTTGAGAATATTCTTGGAATACGAGTATTCGTTCCTCCGATAATATTCGAAAGATGGAACGATGATTATGGGAACCTCTGATAGAACATGTCTGGCAGGTTTAAACCCTAGTACACTCCCTTTGGGTGGTTCTTAACCGAGACTCCATGCTCGTGACTCTCAACAAACCCGTGATTCGTGGTTGAGTCGTTCAAACATCGTTAATATCAATGGATCCCGGATCAGGTGCAAAACCTAAAATCCACCAAAGCGGCTGGTTGATATTAGGGATGTTTGAACCGGTTCATGTACCGTTAATATCAATGGAACTTGGGTGTCGATAAGGTGAAAACCTGAATCCACCAAAATGGATGATTGATATTAGGGATACATAGAGCTTTCCCACGACCTTTGCTTGGTGTGCTTTGCTTGATCCTTGAGTGTGTTTGTTGCATTCATGCATTCATGCATTCATCCGCATACATGTCATCATCAGAAAAAGAAAATGTTCAAGGAACTTAAAGGGTTTATTTGCAAAATTTTCAGACAATGGAAAGACCAAAAAGACATACAAAGAAGTACAGCTTCAAGCAGCCCGATGTAAAAGAGTTAAGGAATCTGACATCATATGTATTAGATCCCTTGGGTTTCAAAGCTCGCTATGGGAAGCTTTTGCCTCTGCTCACCACTCAGGTTGACGAAGGGTTGATGAGTACCTTGGCTCAGTTCTACGATCCGTTGCATCATTGCTTCTTATTTCCAGACTTCCAGCTGTTGCCAACTTTGGAAGAATACTCTCACCTTATTGGGATTCCAATTCTGGATCAAGTGCCGTTCAGTGGCCTAGAGAGTATTCCATCTGCTCGAGAGATTGCTAGTCTGTTGCACATAGATGAAGATTTGATTGGAGCTAATCTGACTACCAAGGGCGGAATTCAGGGTTTTCCTTCCGAGTTCCTCATTGCCCAAGCTACCTTCTATGGGAAGGCCATGAGTGAGGATGCCTTTGAGGCTCTATTCGTACTGCTTATCTATGGATTGGTGCTGTTTCCCAACTTCGACAAGTTCGTGGACATGAACGCCATTAGGATTTTCTCAGTTCTTAATCCAGTTCCGACTTTGTTGGGCGATGCCTATTTCTCCATGCACTTGAGGAATATGAAGAATGGAGGAGTCATTGTCTGCTGTTTACCCCTACTGTACAAGTGGTTTATTTCGCACTTGCCGCAGACAGTTGCTTTCAAGGAGAACAAGGGATGTCTACGGTGGTCTCAGAGACTCATGTCTCTCACCAATGATGATATCACCTGGTATGATCGCGTGTACGATACCGTTCAGATCATCGACTATTGTGGGGAATTCCCTAATGTGCCTCTTCTTGGCACATGTGGTGGGATTACCTACAATCCTATTCTTGCACGACGTCAGCTTGGGTTCCCCCTGAAGGATAAACCTAATAACATTCTGTTAGAAGGCGCGTTCTTTCAGGAGGGTAAAGATCCCCAAGGCCTGAAAGCCAGCTTTGTCCGCGCTTGGCGCAGCATTCACAAGAAGAGTAGGAATGAGTTGGGTCCAAAGAACTGCATTGCTTTGGAGCCATACACTTCTTGGGTCAGACAGAGAGCTGCCACCTATCTGATGCCGTATGATCATCCAAGACCTACACCGTTGGATATGGCTGGGCCTTCAACCCTCCCTACCCAATGTGTAGAGGAGTTGAGAGAGGAGGACCTTTCGCGTGCCTGGATCCGTGAGAGGGAGGAATTGCTGCAGCAGCTCAAGGAGAAGGATGCTATGATTGAATTTCTCGAGCACCGAGTGATCGACGATCCGAACGACACTTGGACTTCTCTGCTTCCTCAGTCATCCAAATTCTGGAAGAGGAAGTACGATCGACTTGCAAAAGAGAAAGCTGACATGGAGGCTGCCTACGAGAGGGAGATCAAGAAGTTGTGCACTTCTCGTCTTCCAGCATCCCGAGCTTCTAGGGATCCATAGGATGTCATTTACCTTTTCTCTTTGTAATGAATCAAAAATGCTGTATTTCTTTGTCTCAATATATATTTGAATGAAATGTTTTCCATGAGCAATTAAAAATGTCTAAATATTCAAAATATTGCAAATAATACCCTAAGGGTTCCTTGAAAACAAAGCATTTGCACAAGCATCGCATACATCATCTCTGCATAAACAGGTGTTCTCAGGCCGTCTTCTCACTTTGATTCCTGTGTCCAGACAGGATAGCTGACCAAAGGCCGCACCGCTACTCAACGAGGCTCAACCATCAACGCAACATGGATCAAGTACAAGCCGAGTTAGCTGAGATGAGGGCTAACATGGCCCAGTTCATGCACATGATGCAAGGGGTCGCACAAGGCCAGGAAGAGCTCCGAGCAATGGTCCAGAGGCAAGAAGCTACATTGCCACCGCCCAACCAGCCTCTGCAAGAAGGAAATCCAGTTCCTGACACTCCTGCTGCTGCTATTCCAGTCAACAATTATGCTGGAGGTGAAGAGTTGAGGGGTATCCGAGTTGATGGTCAACCAATTGCTCCAGATGCTGCTAACGCCAGAGTCATCCACGCTCCGGCCCGTAACAGATTTCCGATTGTTGACAGACAAGAGGATTTACTCACTATGCTCAGTGAAGACGACGACATCTTGGGCAGAAACGATGCGAGAGATCGCAGAGTAGAGGCCCTTGCTGAGAAGATCAGAGCAATGGAATGTCAAAACTCCCTCGGTTTTGATGTTACAAACATGGGATTGGTAGAAGGACTGAGAATCCCGCACAAATTCAAGGCGCCGTCATTTGATAAATACAACGGTACCTCCTGCCCTCGCACCCACGTGCAGGCATACTACAGAAAGATATCCGCATACACTGATGATGAGAAGATGTGGATGTATTTCTTCCAAGACAGCCTATCTGGGGCGTCTTTGGATTGGTATATGGAGTTAAAGCGGGATTCCATCAGATGCTGGAGAGACCTGGGTGAGGCGTTCCTCAGGCAGTATAAGCATAATATGGACATGGCTCCAACAAGGACTCAGTTGCAGAGCTTATATCAGAAGAACAACGAGAGCTTCAAAGAGTACGCCCAAAGGTGGCGCGAACTAGCCGCAAGAGTTCAACCCCCTATGCTGGAAAGGGAGTTGACTGATATGTTCATCAGTACTCTTCAGGGTGTATACATGGACCGGATGGGAAGCTGCCCATTCGGAAGTTTTTCTGACGTCGTTATCTGCGGCGAAAGAACAGAGAGTCTGATCAAGGCTGGGAGGATCCATGATGCTGGTTCCTCATCTTCTTCCAAGAAACCCTTCTCTGGGGCACCTCGCCGTAGAGAAGGAGAGACTAATGCTGTACAACACAGAAGGGGGGTGTACAGAGCCAATGCAAATAGAGATCAGTATCGTCCAGTGGCTGCAGTGACTATTCCTGCACCTCAACCTCGTCCACAACAACAACAGAGAGTTCAACAACAACAACAACAACAACAACAACCACGTCCGTATCAGCCCAGACAAAGAATGGCTGAGCGACGTTTTGATCCATTGCCAATGACGTACGCTGAATTATTACCCGAACTACTCCGGTTAGGGTTTGTTGAATTGCGTACCATGGCTACCCCAACAGTACTGCCTCCAGGCTACGACGCAAATGTCCGCTGTGACTTTCATTCTGGGGCACCAGGCCACCATACTGAGAGATGCCGGGTTTTGCAGCACAAGGTACAAGATCTGATTGATGCTAAGGCAATCAATTTCTCTCCAGTGCCAAATGTGGTGAACAATCCTATGCCTCAGCATGGCGGGCATAGGGTTAACAATGTTGAAGATGGAGAGGCTGAAGACTTGATTGTGAATGTTGATGAAGTTCAGACTTCTTTGTTAACAATCAAAGGTCGTTTGCTGAAGGGGGATGTTGACCCAGGTTGTCAAGAAGATTGTGTGGGCTATTCAGAGACTACCAATGGTTGTGACCGGCTGAAGGCTGGTATTCAGAAGCTGATGGATGAGGGCTGTCTGCAGTTCGGCCGGACCGTTAAAGATGATGGGGCAGTGTCTACTGTCACCATATTTTACAAGCCGTCTGAAGGACGAGGGCGTGGGACTGTCAGTGCACCCACGACAAGCAATACTCCGGTTACCATCCCAGCGCCGGTAACCATCCGTGCACCAGTTACTATTGTGGCGTCCGGCAGAAGGCAAGCTGAAAATAGTAGGGCTGTACCGTGGAGTTATGACAACGCCTATCGCCATGATAGAAGAGTTGGTAACCAGATGAGACCAGCTGTGCAAGCACCTGTCACTATCAGTGCTCCGGTGAGGACTCCTGTGGTTGCAAGTCCAGTAGTGGACAATGTTGGAGGACCAGGAGGTTTTACCAGGAGCGGACGACTGTTTGCTCCTCAGCCTTTGAGGGATGCTGCTGCTGAGGCATCCGCCAGAGCTAAGGGCAAACAAGCAGTGGTTGACGAAGAACCGGCTCAGAAAGAGGCTGAGGGTTCTTTCCAGAAAGATGTTGAGGAGTTCATGAAAATTATCAAAAAGAGTGACTACAAGATCGTAGATCAGCTCAATCAAACTCCGTCAAAGATTTCGATACTCTCTTTGCTGATGTGTTCTGAGGCACATCGGGACGCTTTGCTGAAAATGCTGAATATGGCATACGTCCCACAAGAGATATCAGTCAACCAGCTGGAAGGTGTACTAGCCAACGTGAGCACCAGGCACGGTGTAGGTTTCACTGACCTAGACCTAACGCCTGAGGGTCGTAATCATAACAAGGCCTTGCACATCATTATGGAGTGCAAAGGTGCAGTATTATCTCACGTGCTAGTGGACACCGGGTCGTCCCTGAATGTCCTGCCCAAGCAGATTCTGAAGAAAATCGATGTCGAGGGAGTCGTGCTCACTCCCAGTGACCTGATTGTGCGTGCCTTTGACGGATCCAAACGGTCTGTGTTTGGTGAAGTCACTTTGCCGGTAAAGATAGGTCCGGAGGTGTTCGACATCGTGTTCTATGTGATGGACATTCAGCCTGCTTATAGCTGTCTGTTGGGGCGTCCGTGGATTCACGCCGCCGGGGCAGTCTCGTCGACTCTCCACCAAAAACTCAAGTATGGCTGGAACGGTCAGATTGTGACCGTCTGCGGTGAAGAGGAAATTCTGGTGAGTCATCTCTCCTCATTCAAGTATGTTGAGGTGGATGGCGAGATCCACGAAACCCTGTGCCAGGCATTTGAGACCGTGGCCTTAGAAGGGGTAGCTTGTGCAGAGCAGAGGAAGCCAGGCGCTTCGATTACATCGTACAAGCAAGCCAAGGAAGTGGTTGACTCTGGCAAAGCTGAGGGCTGGGGCAAGATGGTTGACTTGCCTGTGAAAGAAGACAAATTCGGCATTGGGTACGAGCCTCTCCAAGCAGAGCAGAGCGTACAAGCAGGTCCGAGCACCTTTACCAGCGCTGGGCTGATGAACCATGGAGATGTCTTTGCTACTGATGGTGAAGACCGAGATTGTGATTTGGATGTCTGGGTCCGCCCTTGTGCACCAGGCGAGGTTATCAACAATTGGACAGCTGAGGAAGTGGTCCAAGTTACTCTACTGACAGAGTAATTTTCTTTTGTTCTTTTCATTTTGCATGAAAACCCTACGTTCTGCCCAAGACGTAGTTGGTTCATTGTAGGGCCACATCATGTTTTATAATGTTTATAAATAAAGGACGTTTTGCAATCAAATTTTGAGATCTTTGTCTTTCTTTTTTTGATTTTTCACTTTTTTCAAAATAATAGAAATGGCAATGTTTTTGTTTTTTGTGACTTTATTGAAATCTTTTTCTAAAAACAAAACATTAAACATGCAGAAACGATCTTTTGGCATCCACTGTGAACGACTCTGTTATGGCTCAGTATGATTTCAACAATCCCATCTACCAAGCTGAAGAGGAGAGTGAGGAAGACTGTGAACTCCCTGCAGAATTGGTCAGACTACTGAAGCAAGAAGAAAGGGTCATCCAACCTCATCAGGAGGAGTTGGAAGTTGTCAATCTGGGTACTGAGGACGCCAGAAGAGAAATCAAGATTGGGGCTGCTTTAGAAGACTCTGTCAAGAGGAGGCTAATCGAGATGCTGAAAGAATATGTGGAAATATTCGCCTGGTCATACCAAGATATGCCTGGGCTGGATACAGACATTGTGGTGCATCGGTTACCTCTTAGAGAAGAATGTCCGTCGGTCAAGCAGAAGCTTCGTAGAACTAGTCCTGATATGGCTGTCAAGATCAAGGAAGAGGTTCAGAAACAGTGGGACGCAGGTTTCCTGGCTGTTGCCAGTTACCCGCCTTGGGTTGCCAACATTGTTCCCGTGCCGAAGAAGGATGGCAAAGTCAGAATGTGTGTCGACTACCGGGATCTGAACAGGGCGAGTCCGAAAGATGATTTCCCATTACCTCACATTGATGTATTGGTTGATAATACGGCTCAATCCTCGGTATTCTCTTTCATGGATGGTTTCTCAGGCTATAACCAGATCAAGATGGCGCCAGAGGACATGGAAAAGACGACATTCATTACACCTTGGGGCACTTTCTGCTACAAAGTGATGCCATTTGGGCTGAAGAATGCCGGTGCTACCTATCAGAGGGCAATGACGACTCTCTTTCATGACATGATGCACAACGAAATCGAAGTGTACGTGGATGATATGATTGCGAAGTCGCAGACAGAAGAGGAGCACCTGGTAAATTTGCAGAAGTTGTTTGACAGACTGGTCAAGTTCAAGCTGAGGCTGAATCCGAACAAGTGTACGTTTGGGGTGAGATCCGGGAAGCTCTTAGGCTTCATTGTCAGTGAGAGAGGGATTGAGGTTGATCCAGCTAAAGTCAAAGCTATTCAAGAGATGCCTGAACCAAAGACGGAAAAGCAAGTCCGTGGGTTTTTAGGGAGGTTGAACTACATTGCAAGGTTCATATCTCATCTAACTGCCACATGTGAACCAATTTTCAAACTACTCAGAAAGAATCAGGCGATCAAATGGAATGATGACTGTCAGAAGGCATTTGACAAAATCAAGGAGTACTTACAGAAACCTCCAATCCTTATCCCTCCAGTTCCTGGGAGACCACTGATCATGTACCTTTCAGTCACCGAGACTTCGATGGGGTGTGTATTGGGGCAACATGACGAGTCTGGTCGAAAAGAGCATGCCATATACTACCTAAGCAAAAAGTTTACCGACTGTGAAACAAGATATTCACTGCTCGAGAAAACTTGCTGTGCTTTGGCCTGGGCTGCTCGCCGACTAAGGCAGTATATGTTGAACCATACTACTCTGTTGATTTCTAGGATGGATCCAGTCAAATACATCTTTGAGAAGCCAGCTCTCACTGGACGTGTTGCCCGTTGGCAGATGATTTTAACAGAGTACGACATTCAGTACACGTCTCAGAAGGCCATCAAAGGTAGTATTCTGTCAGACTATCTCGCCGAACAACCAATCGACGATTATCAGCCTATGATGTTTGAATTCCCTGATGAAGACATCATGTATCTAAAGATGAAAGATTGTGAAGAGCCTCTTGTCGAGGAAGGACCGGATCCTGATGACAAGTGGACACTGATGTTTGATGGGGCTGTGAATATGAACGGTAACGGTGTTGGGGCAGTGTTGATCAATCCCAAAGGTGCTCATATACCTTTCTCTGCCATTCTCCGGTGGAGCCTTGATGCTTACAACAATGGATGGTGAAGATTTTCCTTCCCCTGTCAACTCAGATGTAGTCAAAAAATACTTCGCATAAAATTGACCCGCTGGACAAAAAGAACAAAAGAGTCCAGGCAAAAATGGGCATCCCGGCGAACCAAAAACAGAAAGAAAAGGTTCGGGCAAAAGTTAGGGATAAAAAATGAAAAAATTGTACACCCGGTAAGTCGAAAACCCGCAAGGGCGGCTTAGGCAAAAATGGGTATCCCGGTGGATTGAAAACCCGAAAGGGCGATCCAGCCAAAAGAGGGATTAAAGCGAAGACTACAGTCTGAGTTATCTGTACTTCATCATGCTTCGTCAGCTGCCATCTCGACAGATGTGATCGGTCCAGTCAGTCTTCTCAGAAAGCAAGGAATTGGGAGGAAACTGATGATCTATGAGTTATAATAGAGTTGGGAAACAGTGGATGCCGTGTTCACATTGCCATTAGGATAGTTTATTTTCCTTTTGTGCGCAATTACCTCTTCCTAGGAATTGCTTCCCAATGTATTTGCCTTTTCAGGCACACTTTCAATCAATAAAAGTCGTTATTCAGATAAATTGCTCTCTTGTTTTTACTTTTACTGTTTTGTTTGCAAAAACGTCCGAATTTTTGATAAACATTGCATCTAAAAAACATGAAGGCTAAACAATAACGTGCAGAAAGATTAAAACATTGGAAAATCATTTTGAATGTTGAGGACACTTGAGCGTATCTTGTCCATGTACTCCCTGGGACATCTGTTTTTTCCGATTTGCAGTTCGTCACCTATGAATATTTTCCCCAGTAAGGTCGTCACCTGTGAAGCATTCCCCAGCAGTGCTGTCCCCCAGATAGAATCATTCTCCTAACTATGGTTTGTTTAAGCCTTCCCCAGCGAAGCATCGGTCTCTCCAGCAGAGTTTATTCTACCAGTGGATTGGACGGGTGCCCATGGCAGACAGATGCCTACATCTCCAGCCGAGTCTTTTCTACTTGTGAACATTGTGGGTCGTCCCCGGCGGAGTAGCAGTTATTCCCCAAGGTATAGTCTATTTTATCTGAGGTTTGTATGAGCCTTATTCCCCAAAGGTTGGCTTGGTTTATCTTCCCCAGCAGAGCAGTTATTTTCCCAAGCGGAATTCGATCCTACTTATGGATTGGTTGGCTCTCCCCAGTAAAGTCGACCGTTTATCCCTGGCAAGTCGTCTGTTTACTCCCAAACAAGGTTTTGTCTTTCCCTGGCAGGGTGGAAGTTGGCGTGGTTGTAAGATCCTCAGCAATGTTCCTGGAGTTCCCCGGTGTTGTCTTTGGAGGAGACATGTGTTTATGCATACATCATTTAGATAAGCATAGCATATTGCATCATTAGTGCATAGCATTCCCATGATCATGATCATGGGGCATTTTGTAAAACAAAAAACTCATACATCAATGTTGCAATTATGTCCATTAGCCCAAGGCCGTGGTGGCCCGCCGAGGTTGGATCGTTGAAAAGAGTTTAGCATCGCGCCTTTGGATCGGCTTCAGAATTGGGTTTATCAGCATGGTTGGGAAGATAGTGTGTTCCCGACAAGTGACTCCTTGTTTGAGTGAGTATCCCCAGCAGTGTTGCTCCCCGAAGTTGGCATCATTTTGCAAGCTTTGGTCTATTCCCTTAGCAGAAGTGGGCGTGTCTGATCTCTCCATGTAGAGTCTACCCCTTAAGCAGAAAGTGTCTATCCTTTCCTACCATTTCCCCACTGAGATACATCCTCGTGGATGACGGTTGCTTCCGTTCCCTCCCTACATGGGATGGGTTTTCCCTATTGAGTTCTTTCCTCATTTAGGATGAGTCTTGTTTCAGTCTGCCTTTTTGGATCGATCCTAAATTGGCTTCCCGTTGGTTGTCTCCCGTGTTTCCCTGGGGCATAATTGAATAGTCGCTCACTAATCGACACTCATTCATCTTATCTTCAGCAGATTTTGTTGTTTTCTACCTACTAGCTGGTAGTTGTAAAATCCCACTTTCATCCCCTTGTTGGAGTTAACCCTTTGTGCTCATCCCGATGATGACTGGTTACATTTCCGTGGTTTTCTGCCTACTAAACGGTAGATATAATCCCCTCTTTTCAGTTATCAGTATCCGGTTTGCGGTATTGATATTCTTTCCCTTTTGGATACTTGTTCCGAGTAAGCAACGCTATCCTCTTTTGATTAGTCATCTTTTGCATACCTAGTCCTGGTACTGATGCCTTTCTTTTCGGTCGATTTATTCATTTAACAACCTACAACCCGGTTATGGATAAATCTTCCGTGCGAATGTACTATCTACGTTCTGACGGCTATAGATAATATGTACTTACGTTTTTTTCCGGTGTTCAGACCGAAGAAGTTTCCGACGATCAGGTCGATGTACTTACGTTTTTTCCGGTGTTCAGACCGAAGAAGTTTCCGACGATCAGGTCGATGTGCTTATGTTTTTCCGGTGTTCAGACCGAAGAAGTTTCCGACGATCAGGTCGATGTACTTATGTTTTTTTGCCGGTGTTCAGACCGAAGAAGTTTCCGACGATCAGGTCGATGTACTTATGTTTTCTTTCCGGTGTTCAGACCGAAGAAGTTTCCGACGATCAGGTCGATGTACTTATGTTTTTTTCCGGTGCTCAGACCGAAGAAGTTTCCGACGATCAGGTCGATGTACTTATGTTTTCTTTCCGGTGTTCAGACCGAAGAAGTTTCCGACGATCAGGTCGATGTACTTACGACGCTCAGGCATTGGTTATCCCCGTGTTGCCATTTATTTTGGTATCCAGGTCGACGTTTCTGTTTCGGTATTCAGGCCGATTTCTTTTCCGTTCCAGACGGATTGTTCTTTCAAGACTGTTTCTTTGCCGATCCTAACAGGCATTCCTGTATTATATCCAGTCGGTGCAAATTTCTACGGTTCTTTTATATTCAATCCCTGTTTACCCTGAAAGTCTGACAGCCACTGCTATCATCCGTTCGGGTTCCCAGCTGATTGAATAGGGGCAGTTGTAGCACCTCAAATTTGCACCTATCATTGTACATACCATCTCATATTAGGTCATAGCATATCATGATACATTGCATAACATTTGCATTGTCCCCAGTTACCTCAAGAGCAAGCAAGCAAGAAATTAGGTCAAACTGATCAGGAGATCAGTCAGTCAATCAAGCAAGGGGTTTCTCAAGGAGCCAAGGCCCTAGGGTTTGTCCAACAAGTTCACATGACTTGGAGGTCCATTTGAAGTGTTCAAGTCAAGGGTTGAAGGTTCAAAAGCCATCAGTTCATGCACAGTCAGGCAAAAACCAAAAAAACAGTCAACAGTCAGTCAAAGCAGTGGATGGTGGCCATTCTTGTAGAATCTGGGCACCATGATCAGTAATCAAAGGTTCATACAACTTGAGACATCATTTGAAATCAAGGTCTCAAGGAATTAGGGTTTGGAATTCATCCGAAGTGCTTCAATCATCCAAAACCCTAGAAAAGTCAACAGAAAGTCAAACTTGGTCAACTGTGGATTTAATCAGTGATTTGATGGATGAAATTGATTTGAAGGAGTTCATTCATGTCTATACAAGCCTCTTATATCATGTCAAATCTTATCATTGAAGAAAATCAAGTCAATCAGAAAATTTCCAGAAATAGAAAGTGGACCTGTAATTTTAACTGCCAAAAATGGAAACTTCTTGATCCTCAACCTATATCATGATACAAGCTCCAAATGAATTTTTGCCCAACATGAAAGTTGAAGATCTTGTTCTCCCATTTTCAAAAAGTCCAAGAACTCTCAAATCCCATGTTTGGTTGTCAAGATATGATCAATTCAATTTCAAAAATTTGTAAACTTCAAAGAGCCATAACTCATGAACCATAAGGCCAAATTTGGTGGGGTTTTTTCCTACAAACCACATTTTTCCTCCTCTTTCCAAAAATATAAATTTCATTCACCAAAACCTTGCCAATCAAAATGGCATTTTTTGACCTATTTCATTTAAAAATCAAGTTTGACTCATAGTTGACTTTTTGATTCTTTGACTTTTTCTCACTTTGGCCAATTGGGAAATGTTTAGAATCATATTTGAAACTTGCTCCAAGCCCTAAATCATGTTCATACCACCATTATATCATCATTTTGGACCAAGTTGCATAACTTGGTATTCTTGCAAATGGCTTCACATAAGCAAAACAAACTTGGCAATTGATGTACAGACCAAAAACAGCAATTGTGAAGGCCATTTACAGCCTGTACCCAGCCCATTCGACCAGCACATACACCTCCATTTTCCACTTATGCAAGAATTAGCAAAATAGCAAATGGTTCATTTTGAGTTAAACCAACTTATCATTTGGATTAGCAGTGCTAAACAGAAATATAAAAGCTCATTCTCAGCATTTTGCAACCCTAGAGACCTAGAAAAACAGCAGCCACACAACACAAAAACGAGAAACTCTCTCACTTGCAATTTGGACGATTTTGGATTTCTGCTCAAAAGTTCCAAAAAACCTCGAGGACTCTTGCTTCCTCCATGCTCTGACCAACATTTGGAGCTCCTTTGAATCACCATTCATCACCTGTGCAGCCTCCTTCTCACTCTGTTTTTCAAAGCACACAACAATGGCAGTTAGAGCTGTGAAGTTTTCCAAGCACTCTTGAGCTGGAAAAGCTTCATCATCCTTCATTACCAAGCATTGCCTACATCTGTTTGCACTCATATCCATCAATACATCACTGTTTTACAAATTGCTTCAAAATCAAGTAAGTAATCGACCTCCACCATTTGCCTTGCCATGATATGTTTATGAAAGATCTTCTTATGCTGATTCTAATGAACTAAAGCTTGCTTGAAATGGTGGTCTCATGATGGAGAAATCTGAACTTCTTTTTTGTGTACAAATGAACTTTTGCTCGATTTGCCATGCTTGCATTGATTCATTGAAATGTGATGCTATATTCTTGTTACTTGATGTATGATGATGCTATTAGTATGTTTGATTTGGATTTCTGGGCATCTTGAAAATTTCGAATGGTTGAAGATGATGATGATCATGCTGTTATTTTGAAACCCTACTCTGCCCAGAACATGAACTCATGATTATGTTTGGTTTGTTGTTAGTTGATGTACATGTTAATGGTGTTTCATAGGCCATGCTTAATTGATGACTCTGGTTACGTTTTGTTGTTTATGATTATTGGTCGAACATGAAGAACATGAAACATGGCTGTGCCAAAACCCTAGGGTTTTTCTTAAACCCAGAAAATTTGAATGATTGGCTCGGGTACTGTTTCATTGGCTGGTAGCCAATCACAACATTTCGTTGTGTGTACCAAAACGCACAGCTTCAATTAGTGAGGCGGGTATTTACACAATTGCCACGCTGACTTTGCTTTGACCAACCTTTCCATGTTATTTGATCATGCTTGCTCCAATTATTCATTCAACTTGCAAAATTCATTTCTCTCTCAAATTAACTCCAAAAATCATGAAAATTTTTCCATCATCTTCACATGGATGTCTAGTATTTTATCCTGATTTTTAATTAATTTTTCATTGGCTGGATTTTGATTGGTAATTGGTTTCTTGACATGTATGCATAATTGACACCTTGTGCCATTCCTTTTGTGAAATACTCATGTTATATCCAATGAGCTTGAAATTTTTTGTGGTGAAACGAGACACATTTACCTTTGTTTCCATATAGTGTTTATGCATTTCTCATCTGTGGTTTGTGAGTTACAAATTTTTGAAGTGAGGTGTTGCATTTGGTGCTACATGAATGATATGCATCTTCCCAATTTTTGTTCACATGCTTCCTTACATCCAAATGACCCCAAATTTTGCATGAATCATCTATCACATGTCTAGTTTCTGTATGAATTTTCTTGGATTTAATCTTGCTGTTTTCCATTTGATTGTGAATTTTCTTCCCTGCCTAGTCAATGGTTGACTTTATGTGATACATGATGCCAAATCCTTTGGGAAATTCTCATACCATATTGTATGATCATGAAATTTCATATGTGCATACTAGACATCTTGAGCTTTGCATTGGTGTTAATCTCATTCATTTCTCATCTGTTTTCAATTTGATATGATTTTTTGAAGTTGACTCATGTTTGTTGACCTTCATTGTGCATGCTTGAATTTGGTTTGACTTCTTGATTTTAATTGACTGCCTTCCTCTCATCCAAATGCAATGAAATTTGACATGCTTGCCATGCTAGATGTTAGGATTGAATGTGATTTATTTGATGATTTTTGAGACTGTTTGGGTTGACTTTTGATGCAAGTCATTCTGTTGACTTCTTTGAGCTTTCATTTGCCTTACTTTGACTTCAAATGTTCATGAAATGATAATAATGCATGATTTGAATGTGAATCCAATTGAGATAGCTTCTTAAATGTTTGAATATGAATTGGGTTGACTTTACTTTGCTGTTTTGACTTTTTCTTTCATCCTTGACCCTAGGTTAGTCCTAGTGGTCTTTTGAGCTTACAATTGAGTTCTTGTTTCAGGTTAAGCACCAATGCCTCAAAGATTATTCAAACTTGTTTGAACTTGATTATATATCATGTGCTAACCCTTGTTTTGTAGGTGTGACTCATATAGTTGAGTCTTGTGCTTTGCACATTGGTCCCTCTGTGGTTGGCTGTTGTTTATCCATTCCTTTTGTTTTAACTGTTGAACTGTTTACTAATTGGTTTGACTTTTTCAGGTACTTTAGTTGCTTAAGTTCTTTGAACTTGCTTGCTTTGCTATTTAGCATTTGCTTTGAGGTATAAACCTTGCTTCTTCATGTAGTCTGGAGACCCGGTCTGTTATTTGACCGGGCAAACTGTCTGAAGTCCTCCTTAAGAGGCAATGCCTGTGTGTGTTTAAAATTGTCCCAAGCAGGAAAAGTCCTCATTTGAGGCAATTGGTGGAAGGTAGGGATAAGTAATCTGTCCCCCACTATTCAGTGTGTCCTCTCTTTGCTCCCATTACATGGTTGAAGCATCGAGATAAAAACCCAAGATCAATCGAGTCAATAATGGGGAAAGAGTTCCATCTTTCTGAACTCCCCCACTTTCTATTATTTGATGCTCTCTCTGACCAGAGATAGAAGCAATGAGGCACACCCCTCATCCCCTATTCATCTGCTTCACCTTAGCCTCTCAATGGCAAGGTGAAGAGCGACGTTTACCTATTACAGTGGACTTTCATAGTCAAACCCTCTTGTGTGAGCCCCCCTTGTTTGGCTATAGAGTGTGATGTTTGATATTCATTGACTGATTGATTGATTCATATGCATTTGTTTGCTTGTATGTTATGCATTTATCATCATCAATTGCCATTAATGCATGAGCATCTCTTTTGTCTGTTTGACATCATTACTGTTGTTTACCCATTGAGGACAATTGTAAGTCCCACAAGTTGGCATTTGTTCCTATGATATGGAAGTGAGTATAAGACCATCACATTGGCCACTCATCTTATCTTTGCGTGATTTGTTTGTATGTGAGGATACAACTATAAGTCCCACGAGTTGGCATTTGTTTTCCTAGGATCATACTGTGTGTTAGAGTAAGTCCCACAAGTTGGTATCTGACACCCCTGTTTTGCTTTCTTTGTTTGTATGTGAGGATACAATTGTAAGTCCCACGAGTTGGCATTTGTTTTCCTAGGATCATACTGTGTATGTTAGAGTAAGCCCAGACTGATTGGCATCTAATACCATTGTTTTGTTTTCTTTGTTTTTGAGAGGATGCAATTGTAAGACCCGCAAGTTGGCATTTGCTTTCCTATGATCATGTGTGGAGTTAACCTAAGTCCCACAAGTTGGCAGTTGATTCCCATATTTCCTTCTTATTTTCTTTTTAAGGAGATTAGTGTAAGACCATTGAGTGGCCTCTGATATCCATTTCTGTTTTAAGAGATTGGTATAAATCCAGCTATTGGTATCCGATATCTGCTTTTGTTTGTGAGATTGGAGTAAGACCATTGAGTGGCATCCGGTATCATCTGTTTGTTTATTTTATCATTGCCTATTTTCCATTCCAAAGGACACCCTTGAATCATCCTCCATATGATTTCAAGAAGTGAACCTCCTGAAGAGTTTTACTTTCCATCCTCATCCATTCATCTCTCATTGCGTCCTAAACCTTTTCACACTTTGATTTCAAACCTGACTTAGGCATTGTGCAAACTTCTTCATGTTTTCAAACTAAAAACCTGGACCCCAAGTCCTTGACTTTTTCAAACTCCATTTCATAATACTTCTTTTGAATTAATCTTAATCATACTTTGACTTCACTTTCATAATCACAATCAATTAACTTCACTCATTCACTTGTTTTGGCCTTGTCCATTAATCTTTTCATGCATTAGCCGTAGGTTTCAATTATCATTATGGTTGATGTAAACCTCACCTTATCTTTAGTGAGTCGACAGTAAGACTTCCGTACTAAAAACAGGGTTAACCCCTCTAGTGCGTCGAAGCTATCCTCACATGGTGGATGTTGGTTTTGGTCGAGTGTTCTCCCATTGATAATGAAAAGCCTCAGTGCTTGTGTTTAAAATTGAATCCACCAACTTTTTGGAAATCTTTTAGCCGAACTACGGCGTTTTGATCCTTACCTTTGATGGAAGGTACGTAGGCAACGGGTTCATCCGTTCAAACCCAATAAAACTTGTATATTCTTTTCTCATCATCTCACTCATGTTTGCACAATATGTCATAACAAATAACAATCTTTTACAACAAGTGTGAAGAGGGCTCCCTAGGAGTACCTAGGACGTAGTGGGTGCCTAACACCTTCCCATTGCGTAATTTACCCCTTACCCAGAATCTCTGACCTTTTTATTAGTTTTCTACGTGTAAAACTTCTTAGGCTTTTGTTCACTTTTTAGCCAGTCCTTTGGATAAATAAAAGTGCGGTGGCGACTCGAAATTTCATTGTATGCTTTGCTTATGGTTTAATCGATAAATCATATAGCGACGAATACACCGCTACACTTCTCATAGACATTTGGGCCTTCAGATGGCTCAGAATGATAGATGGTGTCGTCTACCCTGGGCATAGTATGCACGACAGGAGGAGGAACAACAAGGACCGGGTGTCGCATCCTGCGAAAAAACAACCGGCGGGCTAAAACAAAAACAACACAGAGCCGCCACTGCGCGTTATTTATCCCAAGATAGGGAAAGGAAACGCTCAGAGAAACCTGGAAAAAGCATGGTCTCGCGACCAAAGAGAAAGGGTAAGGGAGTCGGTTACGCAAGGGGAAGGTATTAGCACCCCTCACGTCCGTCGTACTCGACGGGATCCACGTTCTAAAATAAAGAAAAGGTTGCTAAAACATCACACACACACACGGGACGCAGGTGGGGTTAAGAGAAGGGAGCTCGGTAGGACATCGCATCCTATGCCTACATATCTCGTCTGGAACGAGAATCAGAGCTGCTGTAGTTCGGCTCACGCACGCCAAACAACACAAAACACACAAACAGATGGCAAACAGGGAACCCGACAACCACTCGATGGAATTACGTCAGCTTCCGAACCAAAAACCCAACACTGGAACCCAGATGCCACTTGATGGACTTACACCGGCTTCCAAGCACACAACAAACAAACAAACAAACAACAACTTGCTAAGGAGTCGGGGACTCGAGCCTAGCAATTGTCAAACAACACACACAAAAGAAAAAAAAGTGCCCGGAGAGGTCTCGCACGACCTCCTGCCTACATACCTCGTCTGGAACAAGGATCAGGGCGATGTAGTTCCCCTGAAAGGGACTAAAATTCTGTCCAGAAACAAAGGGGAGACACACTACCAGGGAGCTGTACTCGAGCCTAGTGTTATCATGCATCATTGCCCTATGTTCAGGTTTCTACCTACTTGCACAACTGCAAGCTAATCCTATCCAGGAAGAAAGCAAGCATACAAGCATCAATCAATCCAAACAAACATGTCACACAAAAATTCACATAGCACACATTATAACCAATCAAGTGGGCTCAAACAATGGGTTTGACTGCCGAAGCAAGTCATTTGTACATGGGTAGTGTTCGCTCTTAACCTTGCCATTGAGAGGCTAAGGTGAAGCAGATGAAAGGTGAGTGAAGATTAGACTTCACAGCTCTTATCCCTGGCCAGGGAGAGCTTCAGACAAAGGAGCGTGGGTTCAGAAAGATGGAACCCTTCTACGCTCAAAGACTCTGACACAACTGTACAAAGTACAAGATCTTGGGTTTGTGCCCCAATGCATCAACACACAGCCGTGTGAGCAGAGGGACGACTCAACAGAATAGTGGGGGATAGATTGCATATCCCTTGGCTTCCACCAATTGCCTTAATCAAGGACTTCACCTGCTTGGGCACAAATGTAAACAACCACAGACATTGCCTCTTAAGGAGGACTTCAGACATTTGCCCGGCCAAGTAACAGGCCCGGTCTCCCAGACTACATGAAGTCAAGAGACCCTACCTCAATTGGTTTATACAACCAAGCAGCAGCAAGCAAGTTCTTAAAGAACTGTAAGCAACTAAATGTACCTGAAATCAATCAAGTATCATCAGTACTCAGACAAACAAACAGTAAACAGCAAATAGTTAATCTATACAGACAACACAAGTCAATGCACACAAGTGCGAGCTATAAGCCCAAGCTCAAGCTTCACAACCTACAAAACAAAGTCAAATTAGTTCTCAACATCAAACAATCTCAATTTAATTGACTTGAAGCAATCTCCTTAAGCATTGTGCATTTCATCCTGAAAAGTCAAACCAAATGTGAGAAACAAGACCACTAGGCCAAGCCTAGGGTCCAAAAGGGAGAAAAAAAATCTAAACAGCAAGCAAAACCAATCCAAAATCAAAGTCAAACAAATCAAAAGCAAATGCAATTGGTCCCATGCTCATATCATTCACCAATATCATTTCATGACCAATTTGGTACAAACTAGGTCAAATACAACATCAAATGACCAAACAGAATGACTTCAATCAAAAGCATACCAAAACAATTCCAAAAATCCTCAAATAATTCGCACCTAAACAGGACACAATCAACAAGTAGCATGTCAATTTTCAGCTCAATTGGACAAAAGAAAGTAGGTCAATGAAAATCAAGAAGTCCAGACAAGATTATACAAGCCAATTCAAGGCATTCAAGCAAGCATCCACTTCAAAAATTCATAAAACAGGGAAAACAATTAAGAAATGAATGGGACCAAAACCATGATGTCCTACAATGTGTCTACAATCAGCATACCAAATTTCATCTTCATCCAATACCATATGAGAATTTCACAAAAGAAATACAAACATGTGTCACACAATGTTGCAAAATGAACCAACAGTGAAGAAAATTATCAATCAAATAGAAAAGTCCATCAAAATTTCCAGACAAATTCACATGTTATCTTGACATATCAATGATCATTCATGCAAAAAATTAGCTCAATCAAACAACTCTAGGCCATGCAAAAAAAATCAGAAAGTTGACCTAGCTTGGTGTGACACAAATTGTCACACCTCTATTCAAAAAATCATATCTCCATCATCAAGTATCCAAAAATCACAAACTTTACATGGAAATCACCATCAACATGTCCAGAATAAGCACAAATATTTTCATTCATTTCTTTACAAGTATGAGCATTTCATGAAGGTTATGGCAAAGTGTACAAAAATGTGACACATCAAACAATCCCTAAGCATTTTAATTTTCCATACATGCAAAAAATCCCAAAAAATAACCATTAAATTGTACACATCATCATGAGAATAATGAAAAAAATTGCACTCAATTTGGATGAAAAATGAATCCTATAGGAATTTTCTAAGTTCATGGCATAAAATGAAATAACAAAAGAAAATAAAAATGAAATAATATATAATTTAATGTCACAATGGCACGGTTGTAAATTTTAAACATCCAAGCGAAACGACGCCGTTTTGAGACACGGCCATGAAATGTTCTCATTGGCTGACGAAGGCGGGAAACACCTCATTCAAACGAAACACAAGAAATCAAGATCAAACAGGCCAATGTTCTTCGTTCTTCCTCAAAAGATTTCCAGAAAACGCAGAAAATGATGAACAACGAATTGCAACCAAAATCAACATGCCTATGATCATTGGAACCGTCCTTCCATGTGGATTTCAAATATGTAACCTATTTAACCTAATTCTAACTGTATCATCGGGATCGATCAAAAACCTAAATGACATCCAAACTAAAAATCAAGATATCTCACTCATCAGTTAATCATTTCACAAACTATTCATATCAGGATGATCTACATGGAATGAACTACAAGAACCACCTAACAATTTAAGGAAAAGAGAGATTCGAATTTGCACCTTGAATTATGGCAGTTGATGATTCTCGCTGTTTCTTGATGCAAAAGCTCCAAACAGATGTAGCACGATGATAGGGAAGGTGATTGGAATGCTTAGGTTAGCTCAAAGATGCTTCTATTGCGAGAAACTTCAAATCACCATTGTTGAGCATTATGTGAACAGTCACGATCCAGCAAGGTTATGGCAATGATTCTTCAAAACAGTTGAAGAAGAAAGCTTATGGAAGTTGAAGCAAAACGAATTTCTCAATTTGGTTGAGAATTGAGAAAGTTTGGATCAAGAGAAGTTTGATGAAGATTCTTGAGCTTTGGAGAAAAATGGAGGGAAAAATAGTTATGCCTTGAGAATTGTGATTTGTGATTTGCATTCTGTTACAATTAGGCTTAAATACTCTTGCTTAATCATCCTCTTAATCACCAATTAGCCAAATGAAATGTAATTAGCATAATGTGCAATTTGAGTGAAAGGGCAAAAATGACTTTTCCCATTAGGCCATTGACAGCTCATGTGACAGCTCATACATCCTCTAAATACCATTTGGAATGTGTTGGAATTGGTTTCATAGCAATTGGCATTGTATTTCTCATTTTCAATATGATATGCCAAAAAATGCATTTTTAGTGAATGTTCAAAAGTAGCCTTGCCAAATATTGAACCTTGAACACTTATGACAGTTGAAACCACTTCTATTTGGCATATGTGATGTGTTGCAAAAACTCCCATTCCAAAATTCCAAGTATTTCTCCATTTGGACCATTTTGCCCTTGGACTTTAATTGTATACTTGAAAATTGACCTTTTGCATTGACCATTTTTGATGAATTTTGATTATGCACCATGAAATTACATGTTAAATGGAGTTTGCTCATAAAAAGATCATCCAATTTGGACACTCCATGTGAAAGTTATGCCACTTTGATTATGGGTCATTTTTGAAATTGAATGGACCATAACTTGCCAACCATACATGGGATTTTCAAGTTCTTGGACTTTTTGGAAAGGTGAGAACAAGATCTACAACTTTCATGTTGAACAAATTTTCATTTGAAGCTTTTTTGGACATGTAATTTTGTGGTAAAAAACTTTCCATTTTTGGAAACTTCCATTACAAGTCACTTTCTATTTTTGGCAATTTCTTGTTCTGACTTTATTTTCTCCATTCTTGAGCTTTGACATGTCAAATAACACTTGTTCCAACATGAATGAAGTATATCCAACTCACTTCCACCTCCAAATCCATAAAATCAAGCACAGTTGACCACAGTTGACTTTTCAACTGATAGATGAATCTGGCAACGCATTGATCCAATTGAGCCCCAATCCTCTGATGAAATGGCTCAAGGATGAAACCCTAGCCTCAATATGCACAATAAAATCATGTGATGATCCCCATAGCCATCATAGACCCCATCTCCTTGCTATGCCCTGATTGGCCCAATGCACCTGATTAGGGTTGACCAGTGGTCAAAACCCTAATCTCAAGGACTGTGCTTCAACACTTGATGATGACAAACCATGATGATGATGATGTATTACTTCAATCAAGATGAAGACCAATCTCCTTGAGAACCACAAAACCCTAATTTGGACCTCCACATCCTCAGATGATTAATGACCAGTCCAATGAAACCCTAGCTAGCACCATGACCTCCTATCTTCTGATCAAGACTTGGGAGAATGGCTTGCACAATGTAACCACATGATATGCAATATGCAATGCCTAATGACCTAAAAAATGATATGTAATATGTTATGCTAGTCCCAAGAGAGGAGGGCAAATTTTGAGGTGTTACAGCTTCCCCTATTCAATCCACTGTGAACCTGTCGATATGAACAGCCTCGGCTTTCAGATGATCAGGATGAAGAGTGATTGAATACCAAGAACAGACGAACAATTTGAACTCTGATGGGAAATAATTAATAACGCCTGTCAGAATCGGCGAAGAAACAATCTTGAAACAAAAATCCGTCGGGAACGGAGAAAGTCGGCCTGAACACCGAAAAACTGTCGACCTGGCTACCAAAATAAATGGTAACACAGGGATAACCATGGCCTGAACACCACTCATTCGCTCGAGATTATTATTCTTTTCTTTTTCTTTTGCTTTTCTTGAACCCCAAAATTTTTCTCTACGCAAATGATCCTCAAATCATCGCATTTGAACCCCGCTCTCCTGTTTGCCAAATAATGAACCCCATTCTCAAGTTTGAACCCCAGTCGCCTGACGATAACTCGCGATCGCCAATGTGAACCCCGTTCTCCAGAAAATGCCGCAACATCTCCCTTTCTCCATTTGAACCCCATCTCCAGAAAATGCCCCAACATCTTCTTTTCTCCGTTTGAACCCCGATCTCCAATCTCTCGTGATAATTCCGCTGACAACGTCGGAAATAACACCAAACACCACTCTGAGGGCGACATGTCAGAGGGTACACCTTCACAAAAGGAAGGTAGCACGTGTATCTCTTCCTCAGAAGACACCTATAACGACCTCCATTGGCCTCAGCCGGAGTCTAAGGTAACACATGAACAGAAGATAATCCTAAGGACCTCATCCCGGATACAATCTTCAACTCCAATCTCCATTTGAACCCCGGAAAATGCCTCAATATTTCCTTCTCTCCATTTGAACCCCGGAATCGCGCTGATCGCGTAACGTCCTTTGATCTCATTTCCATCTCTGTCCGACGGAAACATTTCCTCCAATATCGCACTACTGGGGAACACTGCTGATCTGACGTCATGATGCTAGACTCCTCAGAGTAACATCTTCACCACCCGATGAAACCAAACCTTCAAGCGGTAACCACGGCTTGAGTCGCGCTGATCGCGTCATATTTCCATCCCTGTACGACGGAAAAAACCTCCTCCAGTATCGCACTACTGGGAAAATACCTTTGATCAAATCATGAGGCTAAACTCCACGGAGTAACACCTTCACTGTCTGGCAAAAAACCTCTCAAACGGTAACCACGGTCGGACTAGCTTATGCTTGCAATATGATGCATGATTGATTTTTCTGCGTAATGCTCCACAATTATGGAAATGCTACGCTATTATTTATTTTTCTATGCAACATGCTATGCTATTTTTTCATGATGAATGTATAAAAAGGTATCCCCCTCAAGGGACTCTTCTGGGGAGTTCGAGATACTCTGCCGAGGAACTCGTCAATACTCCGATCTCCACCCTGCTGGGGAATAAGCACTGCTGTTGGGAAAAGGTAACCCTTGCTGGGAAAAAACCTCCTTTGCACCCGATCCACTCGAGAAACTGCTGGGGATAAGCACCACCAACACTCTGTGGGGATACAACAGTCTTTGACTTGCTAGGGATATCAATCCCGACTCTGCTTCGGGAAACCCTCACAGATACCTGACGACTTCACTGGGGAAATGCTCACAGAGAGCTCCGCCAGGGAAATAGCAACCTCCAGGCCTGGCGACTGGGGAAGCATCAATCTAACACCTGCTGGGGATAACCATCCTGACCCTGCTAGGGAAACGAATGCCACTCCGCTGGGGACAACCCATGCAACCCATAGGTAAAATCAACTCAGCTGGGGATGCAAATATCAGTCTGCTATGGAAACTCATTCAATCCGCTGGTAGGATGAACACTGTTGGAGATATATTTCATTGAAACCCGCTCCACTCGGGGAATAGCAACCTTCTGGCCTGGCTGCTGAGGAAACACCGTTTTACCTGCCGGGGATAACCATCTTGACTCGGCTGGGGAAGTCACAGACCTTGGATCTGCAGGGGAGTTGGCCCTCTGATTCTGCTTGGGGACCTAGCTGGGGAAATGAGAAAAGTTGGTACAGAACACCCGTCGACTCGTCGAACCACGGTATCCACCTCCCAATCTCGTATCAGCTTTCCACTTTTGAGAACTCCCAGACTCGTCTGGACCTTTTCTGCTCCATCATCTTGTACTCCCAAACGCTCCGCGCTCGTCGAGAAACGTACTCCTGGGATTTATACATACTTTTCAATCTTTCGACTTTGAAGAGTCTTCTTGATTAATTCCAAAGGTCGTCGGACGTCCCTCGTCTCCCCGTCATTCATTCGTGCACTCGTCCCTGATCGGACTCTGCGGGGATTTTATACAAACCTTCAAGTCTTCCGACTTGGAAGAGTCTTCTTGATTATCATCAAGGATCATCGTACGTCTCAATGTTTCTTCGCCGTTCCTTCATTCATTCGTTCATGAGAAAACTCTCTGGGGATCTTGTTACAAAGCTTCCACATCACATCCTGCCAGTGAGTGAAAATATCTAACAGTTCCTGCAAAACAGATCGTCAGATAAAACCGTGCCCCAGGCGTGTCAAGATTTCAACACTTGGGTCACTCAACCTTCCAAATAAGATTTCAAGTTTTCAACCTTATAAACATGCATTGGAAGGAACCTGTATGTCTTAAAATGCAAAGATTCTTTATCAAAAATAATCAGATGTTTTTGCAATCAAAGCGGTAATGAAAAACAAAAACAAAATTATTTGACTGAATATGCATTTTATTGATTGGAAAAGTGTGGCTCAAATTGAGCAATACAAAGGAAGCAATTCCTGAAAAGAGGTAATTGCGCACAAAAGGAAAAATCTATCCTAATGGCAATGTGAAACCCGTGATCTCATCGAGTTCCAACTCGGTTACACCCCATATGTCCTCAGACTCTCCGTGCTTTCTGCCTTCTGAACAAGACGCTTCCAACTGATCCCTACCGGGTATTATCCATGATGCTTTAACCAAAGCGCAAACGATTATGCCAGACGCAGTTATTCGTTTCAATCCCTCTTTTGCCTGGACCGCCCTTGCGGGTTTTCAGTCCACCGGGATACCCTTTTTTGCCCAAGTCGCCTTTTCAGGTTTTCGACTTGCCGGGTGTACATTTTCCTTTTATCCCTAATTTTTGCCCGAACCTTTCTTTCTGTTTTTTGGTTCGTCGGGATGCCCATTTTTGCCTGGACTATTTTGTTCTTTTCGTCCAGTGGGTCAATTATACGAAGTATTTTTTAACTGCGTCCGCATTCACAGGGGATGGAAAATCCTCACCATCCATGGTTGTCAACAACAAGGCTCCGCCGGAGAAAACCTTCTTGACCACGAAGGGACCTTCATAATTGGGTGTCCACTTGCCCCTACGGTCGTTCTGAGGAGGAAGGATCCTTTTCAGCACCATATCACCCACGTGATATACCCGAGGTCGTACCTTTCTGTCAAAAGCACGCTTCATCCTTTGCTGGTACAACTGCCCATGACAGATGGCTGCCAGCCTCTTCTCCTCTATCAGGCTCAACTCTTCGTACCGGGTCCTTACCCATTCAGCCTCTTGCAACTTTACGTCCATCAGGACTCTCAAAGAGGGAATCTGAACCTCAACAGGTAATACAACCTCCATTCCATATACCAATGAGAAAGGAGTTGCCCCAGTAGATGTGCGCACCGACGTTCGATACCCATGCAATGCAAACGGCAACATCTCATGCCAGTCCTTATAGGTCACCACCATTTTCTGCACAATCTTCTTAATATTCTTGTTGGCTGCCTCAACCGCCCCATTCATCTTCGGACGATAGGGAGAAGAATTGTGATGCTCAATCTTGAATTCCCGGCACAACTCTGCCATCATCTTATTGTTCAAATTAGAACCATTATCAGTAATGATTCTCTCGGGAACCCCATATCTGCAAATAATGTCTCTCTTGAGAAATCGGGCAACGACCTGCTTCGTCACGTTCGCATAAGAGGCTACTTCAACCCACTTGGTGAAGTAATCAATAGCCACTAATATGAATCTGTGCCCATTCGAAGCTGTAGGCTCAATCTTTCCAATCATATCAATGCCCCACATAGCAAACGGCCATGGAGACGACATCAAGCTCAGCGGATTTGGAGGCACGTGCACCTTATCAGCATAAATCTGGCATTTATGACACTTCCGCACGAAATTAAAACATTGGGCCTCCATTGTCATCCAGTAATAACCTGCTCTCAGCAGCTTCTTCACCATCACATTCCCACTGGCATGGGTACCGAACGATCCCTCATGCACCTCTTTCATCAATTGGCTTGCTTCTTTATCATCCACACATCGGAGCAAGACCCAATCAAAATTCCTCTTATACAAAACCCCATCCTTATTCAGATAGAACACCATGGCTAACCTTCGCAGAGTCTTTCGATCCTTTTTCGATGCCCCCTCAGGATATTCCTGCGTCTCAAGATAGCGCTTGATGTCGTAATACCACGGCTTCTCATCATCGAACGCCGTATCAACAGCAAACACATAAGCCGGTCTATCCAGACGTCCAACCTCAACACTGGGGAACTGATTCCACCACTGCACCTTAATCAAGGCGGCCAGAGTAGCCAACGCATCTGCCAACGGATTCTCCTCTCTAGGCACATGATGCATCTTCACCTTGGTGAAAAACGTCAACAATCTCCTCGTATAATCCCGGTATGGAACTAAATGAGACTGATGCGTATACCATTTCCCGTTAACTTGATTTATCACCAGAGCTGAATCTCCATATATGACAAGGTTCTTGATCCTCAAATCAATCGCCTCTTCAATCCCCAATATACAAGCTTCATATTCAGCTACGTTGTTGGTGCACTCAAATGTTAGCCGGGCAGCAAAAGGAATGTGAGATCCTTTCGGCGTAACCAAAACAGCACCAGCACCGCTTCCATTCACGTTAACGGCCCCATCAAACATCAGAATCCATTCGGATTCAGGGTCAGGCCCCTCCTCCGGGATTGGTTCCTCACAATCTTTCGATTTGAGAAACATGATGTCCTCATCAGGGAATTCAAACTTCATCGGTTGATAATCATCAATAGGCTGCTGAGCGAGGTAATCAGACAATACACTCCCCTTAATCGCCTTCTGAGAGGTATACTGTATATCATATTCAGTCAAGATCATTTGCCATCTCGCAACCCGTCCGGTCAATGCTGGCTTCTCAAAAATGTACTTGATTGGATCCATCTTGGAAATCAACAAAGTGGTATGAACCAGCATATACTGCCTTAGTCGGCGAGCAGCCCAGACCAAAGCACAGCAAGTTTTCTCGAGCAGTGAATATCTTGTTTCACAGTCGGTAAACTTTTTGCTAAGGTAGTATATGGCATGCTCTTTTCGACCAGACTCGTCATGCTGCCCCAATACACACCCCATAGACCCCTCGAGGACTGTCAGGTACAGAATTAACGGTCTTCCCTCCACAGGAGGCATCAGAATCGGAGGCTCCTGCAAATACTCTTTTATTTTTTCAAATGCCGCTTGGCAATCATCATTCCACCTAACCGTTTGATCTTTTCTTAACAATTTGAATATTGGTTCGCACGTGGCTGTTAGATGAGATATGAACCGTGAAATGTAGTTCAATCTACCTAAGAAACCACGAACCTCCTTCTCTGTTCTCGGTTCAGGAATTTCTTTTATCGCTTTTACTTTTGCAGGATCAACCTCGATTCCTTTCTCACTTACAATGAACCCCAGCAATTTACCGGACCGCACTCCGAACGTGCACTTGTTCGGATTCAATCTCAGTCTGAACTGTCTCAGCCGGTCAAACAACTTGGCTAGATCTACCAAATGCCCCTCTTCTGTCTGGGACTTTGCTATCATGTCATCAACATAGCATTCAATTTCATGATGAATCATATCATGAAACAAAGTCACCATGGCTCTCTGATAAGTAGCCCCGGCGTTCTTGAGACCAAATGGCATCACCTTGTAACAGAAAGTACCCCACGGTGTAATGAACGTTGTTTTCTCCATATCCTCTGGCGACATTTTGATTTGATTATAGCCAGAAAAGCCATCCATGAAGGAAAACACCGAGAATTGAGCTGTATTATCTACCAACACGTCAATGTGAGGTAATGGGAAATCATCTTTCGGACTAGCTCTGTTCAGATCTCGATAGTCCACACACATTCTCACTTTCCCATCTTTCTTCGGGACTGGCACAATGTTAGCAACCCATGGCGGATAATTAGTGACAGCAAGGAAACCAGCATCCCACTGCTTCTGCACTTCCTCTTTAATTTTCATTGCCATGTCAGGTCGAGTTCTGCGCAACTTCTGCTTCACTGGAGGACAATCTGCTCTCAACGGTAGCTTGTGCACAACGATATCGGTATCCAACCCTGGCATATCTTGATAAGACCAGGAAAAGATGTCGACATACTCTTTCAACAACACTACCAATCTGCTCTTGACACTTTCCTCCAAAGCAGCCCCGATTTTCACTTCTCTCTTGACCTCGTCGGTACCCAGATTCACCACCTCAATCTGTTCTTCGTGCGGCTGAATCACCTTCTCCTCTTGTTTCAACAACCTGGCTAATTCCCCTGGCAGTTCACAATCTTCTTCGTCTTCTTCTTCAGCAAGATAGATCGGATTGTCGAAGTCATACAAAGGTGTAACAGGATTGTTATCAATGAGATCCGGAGAAGAATCGCATCTGCATGAATGTTGATTCATGCATTGCTTTAGAACCGGTGTGAGACAAATTGAAAAAGAAAAATGAAAACATTGCCATTTTTATTTTGTTTTTATTTTTAAACTGCAAAAATAAATGAAAAACAAGGAACACCGCTTTTAACTGAAAAACATCCTTTATTAATGATGCAAATTTGCAAATCTAAACATGAGGTGGCCCTTACAATGGACCATTACGTGTCGGGCAACACGTATGGCTTTCATGCATATAAGACTAAAACAAGAAAAATATTACTCTTCCAGCAGAGTGACCCGGATGATCTCTTCGGCCTTCCAGTTCTAGATTCCCATCCCTGGTGCGCACGGCTTTATCCAGCGGTCCATGTCACAGTCGCTGTCAGCATCTTCACCCATCATGCAGATGTGATCCGGATCCAGCATTCCGGCGCTTGTGAAGGTTACCGACGTACGACGTCCTCTGCCTTATCCAGACGAGCCTCTGCCAGGCTGATACCCAACTCCGAAGCGATCTTTCTTCGCGGGGACCTCCATCATTCTGCCCCAACCAGGAGCCTCTCCACTCTTCACCACCTCGGCGGCCTGCTTGTACGAAGATATGGACGGTTTCTCCTCCTCCTGTTTAGCAAACAGAGCATTCTCCACCTTAACAGTTTCAAATGCTTGGCTAGGCGTCTCCCAGATCTCGCCATCCATCTCAACATATTTAAAAGAAGACAGGTGGCTGACAAAGATGTCCTCCTCCCCACAAACAGTAACGACTTGGCCCTCCCAGATATACTTCAATTTCTGGTGCAAAGTCGAAGTTACTGCCCCAGCAGCATGAATCCACGGCCTACCCAACAGGCAACTGTATGCCGGCTGAATATCCATGACATAAAATGTCGACTTGAACACCTCTGGGCCTATCTTCACTGGCAGCTCTACCTCTCCAAACACAGCCCGCTTTGACCCATCAAAAGCCCGTACAATCAAATCTGTTGGATTCAAAATCAGCCCATCACAGTTCAGCTTTGCCAGAGCCTTCTTAGGCAACACATTTAAGGAGGAGCCGGTATCAACCAGCACATGCGAAAGCACGGCCCCTTTACACTCCATTGCTATGTGTAATGCCCTGTTGTGATTCCTCCCATCCACCGTCAGGTCCATGTCTGTAAAGCCCAACCCATGACTGGCATGCACATTAGACACGACCGTCTCCAGTTGGTTGATTGTGATCTCTTGAGGAACATAGGCTTTTTTCAGAATTTTCAACAAAGCCTCCCTGTGCCCCTCAGAACTCAACAGCAAAGACAGAATTGAGATTTTGGAAGGAGTCTGCTGCAAATGATCCACCAATTTGTACTCAGACTTCTTGATGATCCTCAAAAATTCTTCAGCATCATCATCAAGTTTTTCATCCGACCCCACAGGCGCCGGTGTCACCACAGGAGTACTATTATCAACCACAGCTTTTCCTTTTGCCCTGGCTAAAGCCTCAGCCTTTTCTTTTTTATCTTTTTCTTCTTCTCCTCTCCTCAGGGCATCTGGAGCAAATAACCTTCGCTGCGAGTGAAACCGCTGGGACCGGCATTATCCACCTTTAACACGGTGGTTTCACTTGCAGTCTGCTCTTCCACTACCTTCTCACCGTTACAATAAACCTCCCCACCATAATGCCAAGGCACGACATCATCTTTGTCATAAGGAATCGGTCCAGGTACCGTGATGGTAACTGGAGCCGCTTCAGCAAGATTCGACAAATCCACCGGGTCGAAATAGATCGTTATGGTGGAGACCTCCTCTTTTCCTTTACCAGCTTTTTTCTCAACCACAATATCCCCATTGTCCATCAAACCCTGGACAGTCTTCCTCAGAAGCTCACACCCATTAACAGAGACGATGCACTCAGCACACTCATGGCCACAGCCCGGATAAACCCCATTTTTCAACAACAGACCCTTGACCTCAGCCAACGGAGTCTTCAACTGATCAATAGACAACAACCCAACTCGGCCCTCCTCGGAGATTGCGTTCACCCCCCTTTGACCATGCGCGGGCATGGGATTAGCGTTAACATTGGGAGATGGTGCGAAGTTGATAGCCTTAGAATCCACTAGGTCTTGAACTGTGTGCTTAAAAGCTTTACAGTTCTCAATGTTATGCCCAGGCGCACCTGAGTGGAATTCACACTTTGCATTCTCATCATAGCTGGCCGGCCTTTGATCAGGTCTCAAAGGTGCCAGAGTTCTAGTTTGTACGAGCCCCAAATCCTGCAACTTTTTAAACAGAAAGGAATAGGTCACTGGAGGTCTGTCAAATTGTCTGTCCATAGCCTTCCCCCTGACCTGATATCCGGCCCTTTGAGGCCTCTGCTGAAACGGTTGTCTCTGCTGCTGTTGCTGCTGCTGCGGTGCAGGCTGAGACTCAGCAGGAATGGTTACTGCAGCAGTGTGCTGGAAGTAACGGTCCCTACTGGGTCCTCGTTGAGCATATACGGCGCTAGTATCGCCCTCCTTCTTCCTTTGACCATTATTACCGAACGGCTTCTTTGACCCTGAAGAAGAAGCAGAAGCAGTGCCCTGAATTTTTCCGAGCTTCAACCAGCTCTCTATTCTCTCCCCAGCCACGACAATATCAGAAAAGTTGGTCACCGGACAACCAACCATTCTCTCAGCAAATGCCCCCTGCAGGGTTCCCATGAACAGATCCGACATTTCCCTATCGACAAGAGGAGGTTGCACCCTGGCAGCCAACTCCCTCCACCGTTGGGCATACTCCTTAAATCCTTCATTATTTTTCTGAGACATACCCTGCAGCTGGGTACGACTCGGAGCCATGTCAGCGTTGAACTGATATTGCTTGAAGAACGCGTCCCCAAGATCCTTCCAGTTCTTTATATCCGAGGATTTCAGCTTGGTATACCATTCCAGGGAACCTCCAGACAGACTGTCCTGGAAGAAGTACATCCATAGCTTTTGATCCATGGTGTAAGCAGAAATTTTGCGGACGAAGGCCTGCAGGTGCGTCTCGGGACAAGAACTACCATTGTAACGGTCAAAAGTGGGCGCCTTGAACTTCTGCGGGATCACAATCCCCTCCACAAGCCCCATATTAGACATATTCACCACCCCAGGAGTGGCATAGCTTTCAAGTACCTTGATCTTTTCAGCCAGCAGCTGAATCTCTTTGTTTTGTGGTTGGACCCCATACTGACCCAAGGGCTCATTATGCATTGAGAATTGATCTGCTTCCCTGTCTTCCTCTCCGTTCTCATCAAACCCGTAGAATGGAGGCAACAGACCATCCTTCATATTCTGCCCCAGACCGGGCCCAGATTGACCACCAGCACCAAAACCAGCAGCATTGTTCACAATACCAACAGTCGTCCTCTTACCGCCATCTCTAGACCCCAGCCCCTGGTTGGAGACTCCATCCAGGTTAACACCATTATTTGCTGCAGAAGCCCGCTCGAGCTTTTCAACCTTGTCTGCTAACGCCTTCTGACCAACTGCAAAGCCTTGCATGATGTTGATCAGCTCATTCATTTTATCCTTCAGCTCAAGAATATCTGTGTTGGGAAGATCCATGAGTCTGGGAGTATTGCGCCTGGTGTAATATCTGTGAGGGCGTGTTGAGTGCAAAGGTACAGTTCTGCGAGCGTGAGCAATGATTCCTGAAACAATCAAGCACGTTAGTAACATATACCTGCAAAATAAAACACAAGTTATTATGATTATGCATGGATGCAGTGTCTATCCATATGAAGGACACATTGTCTCTCGATCCTGGCATCATCGAGACAAATAATAATCCGGCATCAATATTCAGTCATTCAGCATTTGATTTCATCGTGCAGATCGGAGATATGTGATTTAGCATGATACCCCCAACCATGTGTGTGCTTGCGTGAGTGCATACGATAAAGCGAATAAAGCTTGAAGATCAATCACTGAATGAAAAATAACCCTCTCATAGCCAAAAGTGCACAAACAGTGCCATAGTCATACATCAAACCAGCTAAAATTCAAATACAATCCTCCAGAATCAGGAAAGAAATACAAGCAAGTAGATTCCGTCAACAAGCCTGACGGTAATCCACAAAATGAAAGCTAGCCTGATGAGGGTCCCACAGATGGCCCTATCTCATCTTCCATCTTTGCGAACTCTACGGCGAACCTGAGCTCGGTGTTCTCCTGCTGCAACCTCCCCACTTCTTTCTGATGAATCTTCATCTGTCTGAAGTAATGATCTCTCTCTGCCATGTAGTGGTCTCTCTCGGCGATGATCTTTGCTTTCTCTGCCTCCCACTCTGCAGCAAGGCTCCGGGCTCTGACGTCCCTCTGATCTCTCACCAAGATTTGCCTTCTCTTCTCATCCTCAATGACCTTTAAAGCTCTAGCCAATCTTTCTTTGGTGATGTCATGCTCCTTTGCTGAAGACGCCAAGGCCTAACTGACCTTCCCATAGTAAGCAGTATCCATCTCAAAACGCTTTGCTTCCAGGGCATGTCGCTTGTCTTGATCTTCCATCTTCACTTTGATCTCCTGATTAGCTATCTGAAACCGAGCAACACTCCTCTCCAATTCAGCTTTCTCTGCAAGTAACTGATCTCTGGCCCTCTTCATCTCGAGGAATTCTTCCATACTGACAGAAGAACTTGGACCCTCAATCGCAGGACACACAGGATCACCTCCCGGAAATGGTAAGTGTGTGAGCTCTATCCTCTTCCGCAACCAATCCTCGAATAGGGGAAAATACCGACTATTGACCTTACCATAAGGAACCTTGCCTTTTCTCTGGATATCTCGCCACTCATCCAATACTTGCCTCAACTTGGCCTGATTGCCATCAACCGGGAAGTAAAAGGACTCCTGAATCTCTCGCCCGAGAGGAGGACCCTCTACAGCGAACCCCATCTGTCTCCTGAGAAGCACCGGGTTGTAATTGATGCAACCCTGAACTCCGATAATAGGCACATTAGGTAGACTCCCACAACTGTATATAAAATCCCGTCCAGCCAAACCATTATGAGTCCAAGCAATGTCATCAGCCCGCAAACCCATCAACCTGAATGACCACTTGATAGTGGGATCAATATGAGCAAAGGCACCTCGGGAAGGCAAATACCCCATAAACCACCTGAACAGCAACTGAGCACAGCACCTGATCAAACCCCCACGCCGCTTCTCATTCCTATTATGAACCGAGTAGTAGACGTCTCCGATCAGAGTAGGGATAGGATTTCTCTGCATGAATAATCTGACAGCATTATGGTCTACAAAGTTCTTCTGATTAGGAAACAGAACAATCCCATAAATGCTTACAGCAATCAGAGCACAAACCGTCTTCCAGTTACCCATAGCGGCATGTTCCTTGGCATTAGCCTCCAAGAAACTCAAATGAAAACCGGGTAATTTCCCCTTCTCCTTCAAACCCTCCTTGACCATTTCCGGACTCAAATAAAGAGCACGTGAAATCCCAAGGACATCTGGCTCCGCCCTAGTGACATGGAAAGGAATCTGATCTCGGATCTGCATACCCAGGATGCTAGCATAGTCCTCCATCAGAGGTCCCAACAAATAATCCGGGAATACAAAACATCTCAACCCCGGGTCATAGAACTAGAGAAGAGTATGAATGGCACTTCTGTCACTGTCAGTGAGTCTGAAAACCATCTTCAGGATACTACCGTATGATTCTCTGAACATCCCCACATGGTCGGGTGTAATCAATGCTATCATCTCTTTCAGCGCACCAATCTCTGGGTCGAAGAAACTATAGGCCACATCATGCTTCAAACCGGTCCTCATATCTGAGCAGAAAGTCTCTCAACCAGGATCTCGATCAAAAGTGTCCCTGCATATGGGTAAACATCTGTTAGATGCAATTAATGCAAGATGTAATGATGCTGATGAATGAATGCAATGCGTTGCCATCCTCCGAGCCATCTGATCCTCTGCACTGAAACCTGATCTCTGAACTGATCATAACCATCTGAGGGAAAATGTAACCACAAATCTGACCCACGGGTTCCGAAATAAACGGAAGAAAGATACATCATCATCATCATCAGTCTCTGAGCAAACACCCATAACCATCTCTGAATCGGCCCGGGGAATCCTGAAATAAACGGATCCCCACTGATAAATAACTCGGCCCGGGGAATCCTGAAATAAACGGATCCCCACTGATAAATACCTCGGACAGCATTCCGGCGTCTCGGCAATAAATGACCATAAATCCGACTTATAAATAGGACTCCGATCCACGGAACCAAAAAGTCACCATCTGAGCAATGCATCTGAAAGAATCAGCCCTCCCCTCACAGGTAAATTCTAAACAGGTCATCCTAAGGCGGATAATAGTCTCAACAATCGGGCAGAGATACTCAATGGGTTTGCCCTTTCGGGTGTGCCATTGTAGCTCTCCTGAGATCGTCTAAACCAAAGATCCAGGAAATGATCGGTCACCAGAGTCAACAGCTCAAATGAAGTAACTAAGCCAAAGTGGAGTACCCCACAGAGGAAAGCACTATCAAGTGAACCTCGTCCGGCTTGTGGTACATCACGCCGCCAGGCACATATTGACCTAACATGAAAGAGGCGACATGAGACCACACTAATCCTAGGTGTATACTCGGGCCTGGGTTTTAGCCCCACTCAGAACACCCACCCCAAAACAGAGGAACCACCTGCACAGAGGACGGCAACATGATAGTATGATGCATGCAAATATTTATGCAAATATATACACTAGTTAGAATAATAAGTGCAATAAATAAAGCAAAACCAAGCAACCTAAACTATCCTAAAACGCTAGGAAAAACTCGCTTAGGGAAGATGGACCAGCACAGGTCAACATCCCCAAGATCCCCAGCAGAGTCGCCAGCTGTCGCATCCTGCGAAAAAACAACCGGCGGGCTAAAATAAAAACAACACAGAGCCGCCACTGCGCGTTATTTATCCCAAGATAAGGGAAAGGAAACGCTCAGAGAAACCTGGAAAAAGCATGGTCTCGCGACCAAAGAGAAAGGGTAAGGGAGTCGGTTACGCAAGGGGAAGGTATTAGCACCCCTCACGTTCGTCGTACTCGACGGGATCCACGTTCTAAAATAAAGAAAAGGTTGCTAAAACATCACACACACACACACGGGACGCAGGTGGGGTTAAGAGAAGGGAGCTCGGTAGGACATCGCATCCTATGCCTACATATCTCGTCTGGAACGAGAATCAGAGCTGCTGTAGTTCGGCTCACGCACGCCAAACAACACAAAACACACAAACAGATGGCAAACAGGGAACCCGACAACCACTCGATGGAATTACGTCAGCTTCCGAACCAAAAACCCAACACTGGAACCCAAATGCCACTTGATGGACTTACACCGGCTTCCAAGCACACAACAAACAAACAAACAAACAACAACTTGCTAAGGAGTCGGGGACTCGAGCCTAGCAATTGTCAAACAACACACACAAAAGAAAAAAAAGTGCCCGGAGAGGTCTCGCACGACCTCCTGCCTACATACCTCGTCTGGAACAAGGATCAGGGCGATGTAGTTCCCCTGAAAGGGACTAAAATTCTGTCCAGAAACAAAGGGGAGACACACTACCAGGGAGCTGTACTCGAGCCTAGTGTTATCATGCATCATTGCCCTATGTTCAGGTTTCTACCTACTTGCACAACTGCAAACTAATCCTATCCAGGAAGAAAGCAAGCATGCAAGCATCAATCAATCCAAACAAACATGTCACACAAAAATTCACATAGCACACATTATAACCAATCAAGTGGGCTCAAACAATGGGTTTGACTGCCGAAGCAAGTCATTTGTACATGGGTAGTGTTCGCTCTTAACCTTGCCATTGAGAGGCTAAGGTGAAGCAGATGAAAGGTGAGTGAAGATTAGACTTCACAGCTCTTATCCCTGGCCAGGGAGAGCTTCAGACAAAGGAGTGTGGGTTCAGAAAGATGGAACCCTTCTACGCTCAAAGACTCTGACACAACTGTACAAAGTACAAGATCTTGGGTCTGTGCCCCAATGCATCAACACACAGCCGTGTGAGCAGAGGGACGACTCAACAGAATAGTGGGGGATAGATTGCATATCCCTTGGCTTCCACCAATTGCCTTAATCAAGGACTTCACCTGCTTGGGCACAAATGTAAACAACCACAGACATTGCCTCTTAAGGAGGACTTCAGACATTTGCCCGACCAAGTAACAGGCCCGGTCTCCCAGACTACATGAAGTCAAGAGACCCTACCTCAATTGGTTTATACAACCAAGCAGCAGCAAGCAAGTTCTTAAAGAACTCTAAGCAACTAAATGTACCTGAAATCAATCAAGTATCATCAGTACTCAGACAGACAAACAGTAAACAACAAATAGTTAATCTATACAGACAACACAAGTCAATGCACACAAGTGCAAGCTATAAGCCCAAGCTCAAGCTTCACAACCTACAAAACAAAGTCAAATTAGTTCTCAACATCAAACAATCTCAATTTAATTGACTTGAAGCAATCTCCTTAAGCATTGTGCATTTCATCCTGAAAAGTCAAACCAAATGTGAGAAACAAGACCACTAGGCCAAGCCTAGGGTCCAAAAGGGAGAAAAAAAATCTAAACAGCAAGCAAAACCAATCCAAAATCAAAGTCAAACAAATCAAAAGCAAATGCAATTGGTCCCATGCTCATATCATTCACCAATATCATTTCATGACCAATTTGGTACAAACTAGGTCAAATACAACATCAAATGACCAAACAGAATGACTTCAATCAAAAGCATACCAAAACAATTCCAAAAATCCTCAAATAATTCGCACCTAAACAGGACACAATCAACAAGTAGCATGTCAATTTTCAGCTCAATTGGACAAAAGAAAGTAGGTCAATGAAAATCAAGAAGTCCAGACAAGATTATACAAGCCAATTCAAGGCATTCAAGCAAGCATCCACTTCAAAAATTCATAAAACAGGGAAAACAATTAAGAAATGAATGGGACCAAAACCATGATGTCCTACAATGTGTCTACAATCAGCATACCAAATTTCATCTTCATCCAATACCATATGAGAATTTCACAAAAGAAATACAAACATGTGTCACACAATGTTGCAAAATGAACCAACAGTGAAGAAAATTATCAATCAAATAGAAAAGTCCATCAAACATTCCAGAAAAATTCACATGTTATCTTGACATATCAATGATCATTCATACAAAAAATTAGCTCAATCAAACAATTCTAGGCCATGCAAAAAAAATCAGAAAGTTGACCTAGCTTGGTGTGACACAAATTGTCACACCTCTATTCAAAAAATCATATCTTCATCATCAAATATCCAAAAATCACAAACTTTACATGGAAATCACCATCAACATGTCCAGAATAAGCACAAATATTTTCATTCATTTCTTTACAAGTATGAGCATTTCATGAAGGTTATGGCAAAGTGTACAAAAATGTGACACATCAAACAATCCCTAAGCATTTTAATTTTCCATACATGCAAAAAATCCCAAAAAATAACCATTAAATTGTACACATCATCATGAGAATAATGAAAAAAATTGCACTCAATTTGGATGAAAAATGAATCCTATAGGAATTTTCTAAGTTCATGGCATAAAATGAAATAACAAAAGAAAATAAAAATGAAATAATATATAATTTAATGTCACAATGGCACGGTTGTAAATTTTAAACATCCAAGCAAAACGACGCCGTTTTGAGACACGGCCATGAAATGTTCTCATTGGCTGACGAAGGCGGGAAACACCTCATTCAAACGAAACACAAGAAATCAAGATCAAACAGGCCAATGTTCTTCGTTCTTCCTCAAAAGATTTCCAGAAAACGCAGAAAATGATGAACAACGAATTGCAACCAAAATCAACATGCCTATGATCATTGGAACCGTCCTTCCATGTGGATTTCAAATATGTAACCTATTTAACCTAATTCTAACTGTATCATCGGGATCAATCAAAAACCTAAATGACATCCAAACTAAAAATCAAGATATCTCACTCATCAGTTAATCATTTCACAAACTATTCATATCAGGATGATCTACATGGAATGAACTACAAGAACCACCTAACAATTTAAGGAAAAGAGAGATTCGAATTTGCACCTTGAATTATGGCAGTTGATGATTCTCGCTGTTTCTTGATGCAAAAGCTCCAAACAGATGTAGCACGATGATAGGGAAGGTGAGTGGAATGCTTAGGTTAGCTCAAAGATGCTTCTATTGCGAGAAACTTTAAATCACCATTGTTGAGCATTATGTGAACAGTCACGATCCAGCAAGGTTATGGCAATGATTCTTCAAAACAGTTGAAGAAGAAAGCTTATGGAAGTTGAAGCAAAACGAATTTCTCAATTTGGTTGAGAATTGAGAAAGTTTGGATCAAGAGAAGTTTGATGAAGATTCTTGAGCTTTGGAGAAAAATAGAGGGAAAAACAGTTATGCCTTGAGAATTGTGATTTGTGATTTGCATTCTGTTACAATTAGGCTTAAATACTCTTGCTTAATCATCCTCTTAATCACCAATTAGCCAAATGAAATGTAATTAGCATAATGTGCAATTTGAGTGAAAGGGCAAAAATGACTTTTCCCATTAGGCCATTGACAGCTCATGTGACAGCTCATACATCCTCTAAATACCATTTGGAATGTGTTGGAATTGGTTTCATAGCAATTGGCATTGTATTTCTCATTTTCAATATGCTATGCCAAAAAATGCATTTTTAGTGAATGTTCAAAAGTAGCCTTGCCAAATATTGAACCTTGAACACTTATGACAGTTGAAACCACTTCTATTTGGCATATGTGATGTGTTGCAAAAACTCCCATTCCAAAATTCCAAGTATTTCTCCATTTGGACCATTTTGCCCTTGGACTTTAATTGTATACTTGAAAATTGACCTTTTGCATTGACCATTTTGATGAATTTTGATTATGCACCATGAAATTACATGTTAAATGGAGTTTGCTCATAAAAAGATCATCCAATTTGGACACTCCATGTGAAAGTTATGCCACTTTGATTATGGGTCATTTTTGAAATTGAATGGACCATAACTTGCCAACCATACATGGGATTTTCAAGTTCTTGGACTTTTTGGAAAGGTGAGAACAAGATCTACAACTTTCATGTTGAACAAATTTTCATTTGAAGCTTTTTTGGACATGTAATTTTGTGGTAAAAAACTTTCCATTTTGGAAACTTCCATTACAAGTCACTTTCTATTTTTGGCAATTTCTTGTTCTGACTTTATTTTCTCCATTCTTGAGCTTTGACATGTCAAATAACACTTGTTCCAACATGAATGAAGTATATCCAACTCACTTCCACCTCCAAATCCATAAAATCAAGCACAGTTGACCATAGTTGACTTTTCAACTGATAGATGAATCTGGCAACGCATTGATCCAATTGAGCCCCAATCCTCTGATGAAATGGCTCAAGGATGAAACCCTAGCCTCAATATGCACAATAAAATCATGTGATGATCCCCATAGCCATCATAGACCCCATCTCCTTGCTATGCCCTGATTGGCCCAATGCACCTGATTAGGGTTGACCAGTGGTCAAAACCCTAATCTCAAGGACTGTGCTTCAACACTTGATGATGACAAACCATGATGATGATGATGTATTACTTCAATCAAGATGAAGACCAATCTCCTTGAGAACCACAAAACCCTAATTTGGACCTCCACATCCTCAGATGATTAATGACCAGTCCAATGAAACCCTAGCTAGCACCATGACCTCCTATCTTCTGATCAAGACTTGGGAGAATGGCTTGCACAATGTAACCACATGATATGCAATATGCAATGCCTAATGACCTAAAAAATGATATGTAATATGTTATGCTAGTCCCAAGAGAGGAGGGCAAATTTTGAGGTGTTACAGCTGCCCCTATTCAATCCACTATGAACCTGTCGATATGAACAGCCTCGGCTTTCAGATGATCAGGATGAAGAGTGATTGAATACCAAGAACAGACGAACAATTTGAACTCTGATGGGAAATAATTAATAACGCCTGTCAGAATCGGCGAAGAAACAATCTTGAAACAAAAATCCGTCGGGAACGGAGAAAGTCGGCCTGAACACCGAAAAACTGTCGACCTGGCTACCAAAATAAATGGTAACACAGGGATAACCATGGCCTGAACACCACTCATCCGCTCGGGATTATTATTCTTTTCTTTTTCTTTTGCTTTTCTTGAACCCCGAAATTTTTCTCTACGCAAATGATCCTCAAATCATCGCATTTGAACCCCGCTCTCCTGTTTGCCAAATAATGAACCCCATTCTCAAGTTTGAACCCCAGTCGCCTGACGATAACTCGCGATCGCCAATGTGAACCCCGTTCTCCAGAAAATGCCGCAACATCTCCCTTTCTCCATTTGAACCCCATCTCCAGAAAATGCCCCAACATCTTCTTTTCTCCGTTTAAACCCCGATCTCCAATCTCTCGTGATAATTCCGCTGACAACGTCGGAAATAACACCAAACACCACTCTGAGGGCGACATGTCAGAGGGTACACCTTCACAAAAGGAAGGTAGCACGTGTATCTCTTCCTCAGAAGACACCTATAACGACCTCCATTGGCCTCAGCCGGAGTCTAAGGTAACACATGAACAGAAGATAATCCTAAGGACCTCATCCCGGATACAATCTTCAACTCCAATCTCCATTTGAACCCCGGAAAATGCCTCAACATTTCCTTCTCTCCATTTGAACCCCGGAATCGCGCTGATCGCGTAACGTCCTTTGATCTCATTTCCATCTCTGTCCGACGGAAACATTTCCTCCAATATCGCACTACTGGGGAACACTGCTGATCTGACGTCATGATGCTAGACTCCTCAGAGTAACATCTTCACCACCCGATGAAACCAAACCTTCAAGCGGTAACCACGGCTTGAGTCGCGCTGATCGCGTCATATTTCCATCCCTGTACGACGGAAAAAAACCTCCTCCAGTATCGCACTACTGGGAAAATACCTTTGATCAAATCATGAGGCTAAACTCCACGGAGTAACACCTTCACTGTCTGGCAAAAAACCTCTCAAACGGTAACCACGGTCGGACTAGCTTATGCTTGCAATATGATGCATGATTGATTTTTCTGCGTAATGCTCCACAATTATGGAAATGCTACGCTATTATTTATTTTTCTATGCAACATGCTATGCTATTTTTTCATGATGAATGTATAAAAAGGTATCCCCCTCAAGGGACTCTTCTGGGGAGTTCGAGATACTCTGTCGAGGAACTCGTCAATACTCCGATCTCCACCCTGCTGGGGAATAAGCACTGCTGCTGGGAAAAGGTAACCCTTGCTGGGAAAAAACCTCCTTTGCACCCGATCCACTCGAGAAACTGCTGGGGATAAGCACCACCAACACTCTGTGGGGATACAACAGTCTTTGACTTGCTAGGGATATCAATCCCGACTCTGCTTCGGGAAACCCTCACAGATACCTGACGACTTCACTGGGGAAATGCTCACAGAGAGCTTCGCCGGGGAAACAGCAACCTCCAGGCCTGGCGACTGGGGAAGCATCAATCTAACACCTGCTGGGGATAACCATCCTGACCCTGCTAGGGAAACGAATGCCACTCCGCTAGGGACAACCCATGCAACCCATAGGTAAAATCAACTCAGCTGGGGATGCAAATATCAGTCTGCTACGGAAACTCATTCAATCCGCTGGTAGGATGAACACTGTTGGAGATATATTTCATTGAAACCCGCTCCACTCGAGGAATAGCAACCTTCTGGCCTGGCTGCTGAGGAAACACCGTTTTACCTGCCGGGGATAACCATCTTGACTCGGCTGGGGAAGTCACAGACCTTGGATCTGCAGGGGAGTTGGCCCTCTGATTCTGCTTGGGGACCTAGCTGGGGAAATGAGAAAAGTTGGTACAGAACACCCGTCGACTCATCGAACCACGGTATCCACCTCCCAATCTCGTATCAGCTTTCCACTTTTGAGAACTCCCAGACTCGTCTGGACCTTTTCTGCTCCATCATCTTGTACTCCCAAACGCTCCGCGCTCGTCGAGAAACGTACTCCTGGGATTTATACATACTTTTCAATCTTTCGACTTTGAAGAGTCTTCTTGATTAATTCCAAAGGTCGTCGGACGTCCCTCGTCTCCCCGTCATTCATTCGTGCACTCGTCCCTGATCGGACTCTGCGGGGATTTTATACAAACCTTCAAGTCTTCCGACTTGGAAGAGTCTTCTTGATTATCATCAAGGATCATCGTACGTCTCAACGTTTCTTCGCCGTTCCTTCATTCATTCGTTCATGAGAAAACTCTCTGGGGATCTTGTTACAAAGCTTCCACATCACATCCTGCCAGTGAGTGAAAATATCTAACAGTTCCTGCAAAACAGATCGTCAGATAAAACCGTGCCCCAGGCGTGCCAAGATTTCAACACTTGGGTCACTCAACCTTCCAAATAAGATTTCAAGTTTTCAACCTTATAAACATGCATTGGAAGGAACCTGTATGTCTTAAAATGCAAAGATTCTTTATCAAAAATAATCAGATGTTTTTGCAATCAAAGCGGTAATGAAAAACAAAAACAAAATTATTTGACTGAATATGCATTTTATTGATTGGAAAAGTGTGGCTCAAATTGAGCAATACAAAGGAAGCAATTCCTGAAACGAGGTAATTGCACACAAAAGGAAAAATCTATCCTAATGGCAATGTGAAACCCGTGATCTCATCGAGTCCCAACTCGGTTACACCCCATATGTCCTCAGACTCTCCGTGCTTTCTGCCTTCTGAACAAGACGCTTCCAACTGATCCCTACCGGGTATTATCCATGATGCTTTAACCAAAGCGCAAACGATTATGCCAGACGCAGTTATTCGTTTCAATCCCTCTTTTGCCTGGACCGCCCTTGCGGGTTTTCAGTCCACCGGGATACCCTTTTTTGCCCAAGTCGCCTTTTCAGGTTTTCGACTTGCCGGGTGTACATTTTCCTTTTATCCCTAATTTTTGCCCGAACCTTTCTTTCTGTTTTTTGGTTCGCCGGGATGCCCATTTTTGCCTGGACTATTTTGTTCTTTTCGTCTAGCGGGTCAATTATACGAAGTATTTTTTAACTGCGTCCGCATTCACAGGGGATGGAAAATCCTCACCATCCATGGTTGTCAACAACAAGGCTCCGCCGGAGAAAACCTTCTTGACCACGAAGGGACCTTCATAATTGGGTGTCCACTTGCCCCTACGGTCGTTCTGAGGAGGAAGGATCCTTTTCAGCACCATATCACCCACGTGATATACCCGAGGTCGTACCTTTCTGTCAAAAGCACGCTTCATCCTTTGCTGGTACAACTGCCCATGACAGATGGCTGCCAGCCTCTTCTCCTCTATCAGGCTCAACTCTTCGTACCGGGTCCTTACCCATTCAGCCTCTTGCAACTTTACGTCCATCAGGACTCTCAAAGAGGGAATTTGAACCTCAACAGGTAATACAGCCTCCATTCCATATACCAATGAGAAAGGAGTTGCCCCAGTAGATGTGCGCACCGACGTTCGATACCCATGCAACGCAAACGGCAACATCTCATGCCAGTCCTTATAGGTCACCACCATTTTCTGCACAATCTTCTTAATATTCTTGTTGGCTGCCTCAACCGCCCCATTCATCTTCGGACGATAGGGAGAAGAATTGTGATGCTCAATCTTGAATTCCCGGCACAGCTCTGCCATCATCTTATTGTTCAAATTAGAACCATTATCAGTAATGATTCTCTCGGGAACCCCATATCTGCAAATAATGTCTCTCTTGAGAAATCGGGCAACGACCTACTTCGTCACGTTCGTATAAGAGGCTGCTTCAACCCACTTGGTGAAGTAATCAATAGCCACTAATATGAATCTGTGCCCATTCGAAGCTGTAGGCTCAATCTTTCCAATCATATCAATGCCCCACATAGAAAACGGCCATGGAGACGACATCAAGCTCAGCGGATTTGGAGGCACGTGCACCTTATCAGCATAAATCTGGAATTTATGACACTTCCGCACGAAATTAAAACATTGGGCCTCCATTGTCATCCAGTAATAACCTGCTCTCAGCAGCTTCTTCACCATCGCATTCCCACTGGCATGGGTACCGAACGATCCCTCATGCACCTCTTTCATCAATTGGCTTGCTTCTTTATCATCCACACATCGGAGCAAGACCCAATCAAAATTCCTCTTATACAAAACCCCATCCTTATTCAGATAGAACACCATGGCTAACCTTCGCAGAGTCTTTTGATCCTTTTTCGGCATAGAAGCAAAGGTGGGAGCAGGACCCTCGGGCATGAAATTAGGAGGCATCCCCCACGGGAATTCGGCTGGCATGGCCGTTGGAGCAAAGTGTGCACTGGCTGCAGGCACAGTCGAGGAGACAATCTCAGAGATGACTGTCCTCTGGGGAGGAGTTGAAGGTGTCAGAGAGGACTTGCTCTGAGCAGCCATGAATGATTCCATCAAGGCACTTAATCTGGCCACTTCCTCTTTCAGCTCGCGGTTCTCTTGTTCCAGATGATCCATCAGTCTTGAAATATTGGCTCTGGTGTAGTACCGGTGAGTCAGCTTGTCTTCAAAATAAATGAAGAAGACAGAGTTAGACCACAGGACAAGAAGCCAGGAACAAAAACTGCTTATGCACATGATGCATGCAATGTTGTGCATATGATTTGTCTTTTATTTCAAAGGAACTCTAGGGTTTTATTCGCAAATTTTGGAAATATTAAACATTTATCACATATGAAAATATCTCATCAAATAATATCGGGGAAAAGATGTACAACATTGTCAACCATATGCAGGAGAAAAGGAAAATAATCATCCTATGGATCCCTAGAAACAATCATCTAAAGCTCGGGCACAGGAAGATAGGATGCACGAAGCCTCTTCACTTCCCTCTAGTAGGCTGCCTCCATATCTGCCTTCTCCTTGACGAGTCAGTCGTACTTCCTCTTCCAAAACTTGGAAGACTAAGGAAGTAGAGAAGTCCATGCATCATTAGGATCATCAATAACCTGATGTTCGAAGAACTCTATCAAAGCATCCTTCTCCTTGATCTGCTGAAGCAACTCCTCCCTTTCACGAATCCAAGCACGTGATCGGTCTTCGTCTCTCAACTCCTCTACTCCTTGGTTAGGGAGGGTTGAAGGCCCAGCCATAACCAAAGGTGTAGGTCTTGGATACTCTTAAGGCATGAGATACTCAGACGCTCTCTTCCTAACCCAAGCAGTGTAAGGCTCCATAGCAACATAATTCTTAGGACCCAACTCTTTCCTTCCTTTCCTATGAATCTTGCGCCAAGCGCGGACCATTCTTCCCTTCAGTTTTGGGGATCTTTACCCTCCTGAAAGAACACACCCTCTAACAGAATGTTATTAGGTTTATCCTTTAGGGGAAACCCAAGCTGACGACGTGCTAAAACAGGGTTGTAGTTAATCCCACCACATGTACCAAGAAGAGGTACATTGGAGAATTCACCACAGGAGTCAATAATCTGCACACCATCATACACACCGTTATACCAAGAGATATCATCATTAGTGAGAGACATAAGTCTCGTACCACCGTAGACATCCCTTGTTCTCCTTAAAGGCGACCGTCTGTGGTAAGTGAGAAATAAACCACTTATACAACAGAGACAGACAACACACAATGGCACCACCACCCTTTGCATTCCTCATATGCAAAGAGAAAAAGGTATCACCCAACAGAGTCGGAACAGGATTAAGAGTAGAGAAAATCCTAATAGCGTTCACATCCACAAACTTGTCGATGTTGGGGAACAACACTAACCCATAGATGAGAAGTATGAATATGGCTTCAAAGGCATCCTCACTCATGGCCTTCCCATATACATTGGCTTGAGCAATGAGGAACTCATAAGGGAGACCTTGAATTCCACCTTTGGTAGTCATATGAGCACCAACCAGAGATTCATCTATGTGCAACATGTCTGCTATCTCTTGATAAGTAGGAATACTCTCTAATCCACTGAACGGAAACTGGTCTAGAATAGGTATACCCACAAGGTAGGCATACTCCTCAAGTGTAGGCAAAAGCTGGAAATCCGGAAACGTGAAGCAACGATACAAAGGATCGTAAAACTGCACCAATACACTCATCAACCCTTCGTCCACCTGAGTAGTCAGAAGAGGAAGAAGCTTCCCAAAACGAGCCTTGAAACCCAAGGGATATAATAGATAGGATGTCAAATTCCTTAACTCTTTCAAATCTGGTTGTCTGAAACTGTACTTCTTTGTATTTCTTCTTTGTCTTTCCATGTCTGAAAATTTTGCTAATAAACCCCCTTAAGTTCCTTGAAAATTTTCTTCATTATTGATGACATGGATGCAAATGGGTGCATGAATGCATGAATGCAACAATCACACTCAAGGATCAAGCAAAGCACACTAAACAAAGGTCGTGGGATGGATCATATCATCCTTAATATCAATCATCCATTTTGGTGGATTATGGTTTACACCTTATCAACACCCAAGTTCCATTGATATTAAGGATACATGAACGGATCAACCACAAATCAAGGGTTTGTTGCAAGTCACGAGCATGGAGTTTCGGTTAAGAACCAACCAAAGGGAGTGTACTAGGGTTTAAACCTGCCAAACATGTTCTACAAGAGGTTCCCATAGTCATCATCCCATCTTTCGGATATTATCGGAGAAACGACTACTCGTATTCCAAAAATATTCTCAAGAGAGACTCTTATGAGTGTAGTATCGCGTAACAATCGTATCAAATCTTACATTTGAACGACTTTCGCACTACATCCTAAGAATAGGCCAAGATGGGCTTGGTAAACTAAGGTCCTTGGCTTCTAAGGTCTATATTGGAAAGGGTAATGTCTAACCACAACTTACTTGTGTGACATTATTGATCCCAACATGGCCTCCACCAAGTGAATGGACTTGCAAGTCAACTTGCTAAGGAATAACTCCACACAAGTCAACAAGACTACGCCATTCCCCTATCCTAAGTGCACTCGAGTCCGGATATAGAACTCATCTCACAAAGATCACCAAGCATAGAAGAAATTATTATCAAGCAATTCAATCATTACACACAATACAGTAATCCCAAATTGCACAAAAATATGTCACAAAAGATAATACAATACAATACAACAAATATGAAAAGTAGGCAAAACCCACTAGGCAATTACTCCCCAGCAGAGTCACCACTTTTCTGTAGCGGGGTATTCATTACCATTAGAAATATTGACTAAATCCAAGGTAAATCATACAAGTCGAGTCGCCACCGCACTTCTATTTATCCAAAGGACTGGTTAGAAAGCGAACAAAAACCTAAAAGTTTTAACAAAAACTAGTAAAAGAGAAACAGAGATCTGGGTAAGGGGGTTGGTTATGCAATGGGAAGGTATTAGGCACCCAAAACATCCTAGGTACTCCTAGGGAACCCTTTTCACATGTGTTGTAAGGTTGTTGTTTTGTGAAAATTTTGTTTGTGCAAACATGATTGAAGAAATGAGAAGAGAATATACAAGTTTATTTACATTTTTGTGTTTGGATGGATAAACCCATTGCCTACGTACCATCTTAAAAAAGATTAGGATCAAAACCTCGTAGTTCGGGGTAAAAATCTCAAAATAAGTTGGTGAATTGATTGGTCCAAAAGCCTTAAGGTCTTTTGTTATCCAAAGGAGAAAACTCAACCAAACCACACATCCACCATGTGAGGATAACTTCAACATGCTAGTGAGGGGTTAACCCTATAATAAGCATGGAAGACTCATTGTCCATCACTAAGGATATAGGTGAGTATTACATCTACCACCAAGATAACTCAAACCTAATAGCTAAAGGTTATGAAAGATTTGATTAAGAAAGTGGCCATTGGAACCACAAAAGACATTTGAATGGATTATATTTACCAATTAGAAGTATGTACAAAATGGTCAAAGTTGACTTAAAGGTTCAATTCAAAGTAAGTATCATGAAAACAAAGTTTGAAAGTCAAAAGCCTAAGGCTTAGGTTTCTAATATTTGAAAATAAAGTTTAAATGTTTGCACAAAAGGTTTTGGCTTGGGTTAGAGTGGATGGAAGAAGAAGAAGGGCTAAAGTCCTAAGTAAAGCAAAAAGGTGAGGGATAAAGAAACAAAACCACAATGGAGTTCCTCTCTTGAGATCATATTGGTGATCCAAGTAGCTCCCATCCTTTGGAATAAGCAATCACACAAAGCATAAGCAATCATCAAACAAGCCTCTTAAGAGATCCTCAATGTGTCTTGTATCTTTCACTTTGGATGAACATGGCAATGATCCTTCAATTTGAGCTCAAAGGGGAACCCCTAGCACAAGAACACACACATCAAAGGGTTTATGAATCAAATCAAGAATGGACAAGAGTGAGTTTAGAGGCTTGGCCCATATTCATCATTAAGGTCCTTTTACTCCAATTTTGCATAGGGAAAGTCCTAGATACTAAGTCCATTTATCCATTCTTTGCATAGGGAAAATCCTAGAAACTAAGTCCATTTCTCCATTCTTTGCATAGGGAAAATCCTAGAAACTAAGTCCATTTCTTTGCATTTGGTTTACAACAAACAAAACAAAACACAAGCATGATAATATATACACAATTATGTGCTCAAGTGAGCAAAAGGCTAATGGCATTAACATAAACATGGGCTCAAGTGAGCAAAGAGAAAAGCAAATGGATAAAATGTGCAAGAATAGTAAATTGCATAAAAGTAAAGAGCAAAAAGTAAATGTTAATTGTTAATGGTTAGTGTTAGTAATTAGTGTGCCATAAGGCAAATTTAGCGCTATGTTAAGCAATCGTAATTGGACTTATGTAGAAGTCACAACTATCTGAGGCCGGTCAATAATAATGTAGGCAACAACACAAGTTAGAAGTCTTGATTAGTGAACCAAGTTCCAACAACTTGCCATGCCAAAAAGGAAAAGAGAATTGATCTTGTATTGGTTTAAGCCTTTTGCATGATTTAGAAAACAACCTATCCTTAATGCAAAGCCATTCACTTGATCAATTGATCAAGATGAATTAGATTTGAATCAAGGGAGATTAAGTCTCCTTAATCAATGCTAACTTATCAACCTTCAACTCATTGATCAAAAAGAGAAAAGAAGAAGAAGTAAGAAGGAGATGAAGAAAGGATAATGAAAATGGAAAGATCAAAATGCATAAAGTGAAATAAGATGTACCAATCCATATGTATTGACTAAATGACATTCCAAGTCAAAGTCAAACAATGAGAAATCAGAAGTGAGATAAAGATTGGAGATCAAATAATAAGCATAATATTTTTTGCATTTTTCAATATTAAAATAAACTTGAATTAAAAAAAATAAAGAAAGGTCAAACTTCAAAATTACTTCAAATCATCCTTGAAAGGTCCAAGTAATTTATCCCAAGTTCAACAAGGTCAAACAAAGTTTGACAAAAAATTTCAGCATTTTTAAAAGTCAGAAACTATTTTTAATCAATTAAAAATGAATAAAAATAACCTAATTGAACTAAAATCTCAAATAAATCTCAAATCAATCATAAAATTGATGAGAATATTTTTCATAGATCCATCATCATTCAAATAGGTTAGGAAAATATTTTTGTATTTTTTGAATATCAAAAACTATTTAAAATGAATTAAAAATAACCAGAAAAGAGAAAATTCACAAAAAATATCAAATGAAAAAATAAAAAATATTAAAAATCAGAATCAGAAACCAGAATTTATTTGGAGACTAATGCAATTGGTCCCATAATTTTTGGATTAAAAATGAGAGAGTTATGAATTTTTGAAATAAAAGGGAATTAAAGAAAATAAAATCAGAAATTAAAAAAAGTGGAAAATCAGGAAGCGTTGGATCACATTCATTAATTGACGTGGCCAATCTGATGGTCCTGAAGCGCGCGCTCATGGTGAGTCTAGGTCAATGCAACCACACACTGATTAAACAAAAGTCATAACATCTAAAGGTTGGGATTGAATCTGGAGATGAGATCCAACGATCCAGATTCAAACTGGCAATGGGCGACCACCGGAGCCACCTTCTTCTCCGGTGAGCTTCCAAATTCCAGCCAGATTTGCAGGTTTTCAAACCTTCACCATTTTGCACGATCCTTATACCAAAATGAAGTTGGGGTGATGTACATCACCCCTGTAACCTTGAATCACACTCAAGATTCCTATAGGTTAAGAAATCTGAGGTGGAAGATTCAGGTATGAAAAATGCAGATCAAAGAAAAACAAAATTGAAGCTACCACTAGCTTGCCTCTCAAGTGAGGACTTCAGAAAACACTTTGGCCAGGCAAATAAATTAATATATGATGAGTTTCGAAGAAAATACCAGTTGGAGAACAAACTTGAATTCTGGAGATTTGAGCTCGATTCCTTGCTTGCTTTGCCAAAACAGAAGATCAATGAGCTGAAGGATGAAGGTTTAGAAGCTCTATATCCAAGGATTCAACCAGATGTAGTTGAATTTTGGATCTGAAAATTTTGAAGAAAAGTGAAATAAGTTCTTTGGTAATGGTTATGGATTCAGTTGTGCAGCATCTTAGGCGCCATTAGGTTGAGAATTGAATGAAGAGGAGCATGTATTTATAGCTGAGCTTGAAGCAATGCAAGGCAATACTCGTGTGCATGAGAATTGGGTCTCCATGCATGGGCCTGTACAGGCGCATGTGAGGCCCAAAAGCTGATGCAAATGAATGCTGAACACAAATCAAGTTGAATTGGACGTGTAATTTGAATGGCATTTGCTTGTGTATCAAGGTTTCATGTGAATTCCATATTTGGACCTAAATGTTCCCTTCTTTGAAAGTCCCATTTGGAAAATCCAAACATAGGCATGTGAGTAATGGTTGGAAAGGTTTTGATGTAAGGAACAATTGTTATATTGGGCAAAAATCCATTTGAAGTGTGGAAATAGGTGAAATTGGAGTTTAAAGTGCAAGGTGCAAAACATGAAAAGGCAAAGTTTCTAAATTTGGCCAATGTTCAAGCCCTTCTGTTTTGATGATGCAGTCCTCAAATGAAAAAACCTCCAACATCAAACTTGTAGATCTTTTCAAGACAATCAAAATGAATTTAAATTTTGCATCATTTGGATTTTTGATGAAAACGTTATGGGCACTTGAAGTTGGACTTTTTTGCCTTTTAATGCATTTGGCCCAAAATGACCTATAATGTCTTGCATTATCACATGTATTTCCTTTGAGATTTTAAAATTTTGTTCAACATAACATTTTAAGTATACATCTTAAGCTTTCTAATTCATTTGATCCCACCTCAAAATCATAAAAAAAATGAATGAGTTATGTCCTTGGGAAGTTGACCCAAAATTAGGGTTTCAATCAAAATGACCTATAATGTATTGGAATGGGAGATGACCTTCCAAGCTTCAAATCAATTTTTGATGAACATGAAAGTTGTTCATATTGTCCTTAAGAACATGTTTTCTTTTGGGATCATCTCCATTTGACCAACACATAAAAAGTTAGATCTCAGTGCATTTTAAAATAGTCAGATGAATTGACTGATCAACTTCTCAAGGCCATGACTCATATCTTGATGAATTGATGATTGAGGACACTCAAATAAGTTCAAATATGCATGAAGTGATAAATTAAAGAACTTCCCTTGATTGTATTTGATCATGGGCTGAGGTTGCTTCATGAGCAAGGCATTGTGGTGCACAGATGAATTAGGGTTTCTCTGAGGAACAAACCTCAAACCCTTTGACTTGCTTTGATCAGAAATGATAAATTGAGATGCTAGGGAGGCATATTTGATCGATGAGAGCTTTGGGAACCATTACCATGCTTGCTATCGTCTTCTCCTAGCCATATCTCTGCACAAAGGATCTCCTTGAAGCTCTTAACCTTGTGATTGCTCAAGCTACAAACAAAAGATGTTAGTGACATATTTTTGTGCTTTTGGTTAGTAAACAAAATGAGAAAAGCAATGATATACAATTCAAACATGCTTGGTGATCTCAAACCACTCACAATAAGTCCCACCCAAAGGCAAGGGGAACCAAGATGCTTATGATCCTTGAGGCAATGCAAATGCAATGTTATGATGCCATGAGGGATCTTAGGGACAAAATTAGGGTCTTACAGATGCCCCTATTTAAGATCATTCTAGTCGGAGAAGTGAAGGTTAAAGTCTTCGTCTCGACGGGGTAGAATGGGCTTAAATAATAATAAAGAGACGAATTTTGGTCCCTAAGAGACCTCATGATGCAAATGTATGCATGCAAATGGTAACACTTTGTGGGGATATGTGTCCACAAAGAAGAAAAGAAATCCGGAGAAACTGATAATCCATATGAGTAAGTCATTCTATGGGACAGAGACTCTACTGGGGAGTAAAGGGATAAAGATGCGTGAGCAGGTCACGACTTGAAACTTGCTGAGAAACACGGAGAGAATCCATGAAAATAAATCCATGGAAGGACTTGAGCTGACTCGAAGATGCATGTACTGGGGAATATGCCAATACAACCAAAATTATCCGCAACGGATACTTCGGATAAAAAAAATTCGGACTCAGGTGGAGATGTCCACTAAGGACTCAGCTGAGGAAGATCCCAACAGAACTCTCCTGGAGGAAGCAACGGGATGAGGTATTACCGGTTACTGGGTATTAAGCTCAAAGAGACGTGTGGTCTGAACACTGGTATAAGGGTGAGAGAACAACATGCTCCGGAAGAATGAATATCTAAGACCGATATAAGGGTGAGAGATATCAATCAACCAAATCACCTGAGGAAGACCTAGAAAGGTAAATCTCAACTCAGGAAAATGTGACTCCGCAGGGGACAAAAAGTCATAATAGGTGTAGCAGAAGGAAGGAACACCAGGGGTGCCGATTACTGGGCATATAATAGGTGACCAACCAAAGCGTGAATTGGGGAATATTCCCAAAACACTCATCATCCAAAAAGAGGGCAAAAAGCAAACTCGATTATGGGATGGACATTCGATTCCAAAACAGGGATACGAATCTTACTCAACTGGGGAAGAACAAAAGGCTTCGACCAAAGAGTGCATGAGATATATTATCTATTACCGTCAGAACGTAGATAATATACTCGCATGGAAGATTATCCACAACCGGTTACTGGGTTAATAAAGGATAAATCGACCGAGAGAGAAGGGCATCGGGATACCGAAACTAGTTATATAATGATGACCAATCAATGGGAGCAACAAACATTACCGATAACCGGTATAAAAGATGACTTGCTGGGGATAAACTGCCTAATCAGAGCAATTATCCAAAAAAGAAGGGAATATCAACACCGAATATTGGATAATGATAACCGTCAAGGAGGGGATTACATTTACTGGATACTGGGTAGAAAACCACAGAAGAATAACCGTCATCGATTAGGATGGACAAGAAGGTTAACTCTACAAAGGGGAGAAAATAGGGTTTACAACTACCGGTATAAGGGTAGAAGACTGTTGCACCCCAAAATTTGCCCTCTATTTTTAACTCTAACCAATTTTTTGTTTCACATTCATTTGCATCATCTTCATAGCATAACATTTTTTTCTGTCTTAATATTAGCCGGAATAATTTCTCGGAATTTACAAACAGACTGGTCAAATTAACTTTTTAACTGTGCCTAAAATTAGTCAACGAAAAAAATGTCAAGTTTAAGTTTGCAAATGTCGGTAACATTAATCTGCGGTTCACGTGGTTTAATTTGACATGCTAAAAATATTTTTACGACTATTTTTGGTCATATGTTGATCAGTCTGACCGGTTTAAACGGTCATAATTTTTATTTCAAAATCCGATCAAACGTTGTATTTTTCCGAGTCATTTATTTCGCGCTGACTATTTTGACGTGTTCATTTTTTTTTCGAGCATTTTGGTGCCCGACCTTTATTTATTTTGAGTCTATTTATTTTTATATTGGGTCTAGAATAAATAAATAGGTTAATTAGTTTTTATTTTAATTTTAACTATTTTAATTATTTAACTTTATTCAGTTTTTAATTTAATATTGGGTTTCAAAATAAACTTAGGCCCATCATCATTAACCTAATTTGTTCCTATATATATTTACTAGCATGACTGATAGAAGGAGGCAAAAGAGACAGAACAAAAAAGAGAAACTGAGAGTGGCTGATCTATACTATCGTACACACAATTTGGTAATAGTTTATATATGATATATACTTTATCTATTTTGTTGATATATTTGTTACTGTGTTTCAAATACATGTTCATATGTGTGACTGTGTTATGTATTCCAGATACATGCGGTTTGGTTAAATATATCAGGATATCGCCGTTTTGCTTTTTATGCACATAAATATAACATGTGTAATAATTTGGTTCATTGTATTATGTATTTGATGTGTTTGTTTTTATATAAGTTTTACATGTCTCATAATATATAATATAATATAATATAATAATAATTTTGTTGTTAATAAAAGTGCATATGGATCATATAATATATAATTTATAATATGTAACTAGTATGTTAAATATATATATATTTCTATTTTATGTTATAATTTGATTATGTTTTCGGATCGGATCGTGTCAATACGCCGTTTTCACATATACGTGTATGAGGCGTGACATTTGTGTTTTCCGATCCAGTTGCGATGATCGCAATTTTGCGCTAGCAACCCCGTTGTTTTTTTTTAATTCATATTTTTTTATTTTTTTTATATACATATATTTAGATCTGCATATTTATTTTTCATAACTAACTACCCTGATTTTTCCTAAACCCTGACAATTTCGCCACAAACTCTAAATTTCAAACCTAATACTTTAACCGTGATATTTCCTCTAAACCATAAACTTTTTCTTAAACCTTAACAAACCTTATTATTATTTCCTATTTTCGCTCATATTTATGTTATTCATACATTGTAACTGCTTCGCCCTTGTAATATTTTAAGTTTTAACTTGTAATATTTTCAGTTTTACTTTTCGCCATCTTTATTATGTAACTGCACCAAAGCGTTGTAATAATTAGGATTTTATTTTCTACCATTTATTTTCTGCCATTTTATTTTTCTGCCATTTAAATTCCTGCCATTGATCCTATATTAACTGCGTGGTTTAGTAATGTAGGGCGTGAAAACCTACTAAATTAATTATTTAATATTTTTCTATAACCTTTATATTTTTTGTAAATAAATAATAAATACTAACTATTTTAATAACTTTTTGTTATTACTTACTTATAATAATAAATCCTTATATATTTTGTAAATAAAATCTAATTGACCATTTTTCTAATTGAATAATAATAATAAACCTATTAATCTAATAATTTGATATTTTCTATAATCTTTATTTATTTTGTAAATAACTAACTTAATATTTTTCATATAACTCTTTTATTTTATAATTTGTATATTAATATATTTTAAATTCTTTTATTATTACTAATTTATTTTAAACTCATATTCTTCTAATAACTTCTAAAAAAATCTAACTTGTTTAACCTAAAATAATTTCTTTTAAAATTCTAACCATTTTATTATCACTTTATTATTATTGTTATTTTATTATTGCTTTATTACCATTGTTTATTTATTATTTTATTATTATTTGCTTTTATCTATTCTATTTTTGCTTCATTATTTTTCTTATTTTAATTTTGTTTTATTTATAATATTAGGAACAAATGTATAGGTTGTAAATTTATTCTTTCTCACCTGATTATTATGTATCTGTCCCATAGCCATGTAATAGTTTAGGAATTTATTTTTCTTGCTTTTATTTTTGTAAATATTTATTGCGTGGTTAGTAATTTAGGGAGTGCAAAAAACTAACTGTAAATAATTGAACTTAGAAAATTAAATTCAAGACAAATATTTGAAAAATAACACTCACACACGTAAGTCGATCTTTGATCGCCATCTGTACTTCCTAGGGTATTCCTCTTGGTTGCCTTCTTTAAATGGTCAAGTCCCTCGAAAATAGGGGTGTCTTAAGAAAAGTCCCTTCAAACAGAAAAATCATCAAGTCCCTATAAACTTAAAAGATCAAGTCCCTACGAGGTTGCCTACGATATAATGATCTTGTCCCTTCGGTAAATATGATGATAGTCCCTACGAGTTGCTAAAGACACCCCTTATGTTGCCTTCATTGACCATGCGATGACCCTACGCCCGTCCCTTAAACACATCCAAGGTAATGACTACCTATTCCTTAATAATAGGGACAGTCTTACCATTGAAAGAATATACGAGAACACGAAAGACTTAATCTAGGGTAGGTATCTCATAGTTACTTGCTCACACTTTTCAAAATTACTTTTACACCTCACAATTTCTAAACTAGGCTTTGTATACACCCATACGAGGGCCATTACAAAGTACTTAAAGAAATTTTTCTAATCACACACTACACTCTTGCAAACAAACAAAGTGAGCTAAGTAACTATGAGCCCATGGATAACCATGGATATAAAGGATGCTAATACCTTCCCTTTGTATAACCTACCCCCCGAACTCAAAATCTTTTTAAGGTCTTTCCTGTTCTTTTATGTCCTTTCCTTTTGGATAAAATAAAAGTCGGTGGCGACTCTTGCTATCCGCAACATTTAACTAAAGTCAGTTCTTCCACCGTGTTACAGAACTGGCGACTCCACTGGGGACTTAATAAAAGAGGGGCACCCTTAGGAATTAGATCACTTTAAAATTGTTTGCCTTGTTTGCTTTATACTTATCTGTTGGGTGCTCTTATGTGTGAAAGACCCTAACCCGGATCTAGTATACCTTAGGTAAATGGCAATAGGCCAAGGAAACTGTACGGCGTATATCGATATGGTTGATCTGGTGGCCATAGTTAGTGTGACTTCTTGGTTGGTGCTTATGTTCCTTAAGCAAGTTGAGAATAATATGAGGCTGCCATATGTTGTCAATACACTAACTGACTTTTAGAACCCTAGTCATCCCATCTTGGTCTTTAGAAAGTAGTGAGATAACCGGCTTTGGTGAAGACTGAAGTTGGTTGATACTCGATACTACACTCATTGAGATCCTAAACTTGGAGGGTTTTGGTTGGCAAGTAAGTTGCCTACTGAACAACCACCCTTGTGAAGGATCAATGATTTTGACATCCCTTAGAACCTGGTTACTTTTGTAGGACAGGATGAATCAACTAAACTTCAGGGGAGGGTACTTACCTTTAAACCTCATGCAAGCCTTCAAACCTAGGGCTATTGTGTGACTTGTTTGTGTGTGCCACATGTTTGTGATTGAGCATAACATCATAGCATCATCATGCATCATAAGCATAGCATTTTCACTAACCATTTCAAGGACCAAAGGATTTATCTTTGTTCTTTGTTGCAGGTCATGGCTTCTGCTCGTAGGAATACTATCCGGATCAACTTTGTAGGAATACCTCCTAAGCTTAAGGAATTGGTCTCTCAAGTTTCTGAAAACTCCCAGTTCATCAAGAGGCATGGTCACCTACTGGATCTAGTCACTTCAGGGTTCAATGAAGACATGATGAGTGTCATGTTTCAGTTCTTTGACCCTAAACATCATTGCTTCACATTTCCCGACTATCAGCTGGTTCCTACAATGGAAGAGTTCTCCAAGCTTCTGGGTATACCTATTCTTGATCAGAAACCCTTCACAGGCTTGGCAAAAGAGCCTAAACCTGAAGTCATTGCTGCAGCCTTACATTTAAAGAAATCAGACATTGTCCTAGAAACAAGGAGTGGAGTTAAGGGTATTCTTGCTAAGGTATTGATGGAGAAAGCTCAAGTATTCCTGAAGGCTATGAGTTATGATGCTTTTGAGGAGATCTTAGCCCTATCGATTCATGGCTTAGTACTGTTCCCCAATCCAGACCAGTTCATAGATGTACACGCCATCAACATATTTCTGACTCGCAATCCAGTACCTACATTACTTGGAGACATCTTACACTCTCTTCATACCCGTACTACGAAGGCACGAGGAACTCTGATGTGTTGCATACCTCTATTATCTAGGTGGTTTATTTCTCACCTTCCTCGATCAGTGATGAAGAATGAACAAGGGTTCAGGTGGTCCAAGAGGATTATGTCACTTTCTCATTCAGATATTCGTTGGTGCTCCAGATCTATGGAGAATGTTACCATCATTAACCGTTGTGGGGAGTTCCCTAATGTGCCACTCCTTGGCATAAGAGGGGGCATTACCTACAACCCTTCTTTAGCTCTACGTCAGTTTGGTTACGCTCGGACTGATGGTCCTCATGGCATGCTTATTCAGGGTATTGTGTTCGACTACGACAACGATCTTCAAGGTTACCGTCAAAGGTTCATACGAGCATGGGGTAAAGTGAACAAGGTTGACAGTAAGACTCTGGAACCCAAGTACACTATTCCTATGGAACCATATCTCAGATGGGTACGATCTCGTGCTCAGACTCTTATGATGCCATATCCTGCTATCCTGCCAGTTACCATGGAGCCTGTTGCTGAAGGAGATACTTCTTACATCATTCTTCATCCAGACATGCCACTGACATGGAAGAGTTACAGAGGTCCTAGATCCAGTTGAAGGAGCAAAGAGATACTTTTGAGACTCATTACAAGGCAAGTCAGGAAAGAATCCTGGAGCTAACAAAATAACTTCACGAGGAGCGGAATCTCAACTCATACCTCAACACAAAGAGGAAACGTCCATGGGAGACTTAAAACCCCATTTTTTGTATTCATTTCATTTTTATTGTAAGCCCAAGGGGCAAACAAGTTTATTACTAATAAAAGCTTACTTTTTGGTGGTTTAAACAAATTTAAATCCTACGGTCCTTGAAAACATTGCATAAGCATCTACATACCATATTATTGCATCACAGGTTTCTTATGAACAGGTATCTTATCTTCTCGCTGTTTATTTCAGCAGAAATGGCTCTTGAACAGACTGTCAAAGATCTCCAGGCTCAGAATGCACAATTCCAAGAGTTGATTCTGAATTTGTCCAAGGGGCAAGATGAGTTGAAGACATTGCTGGCTAAGAAGAAGAAGAAGACTAGAAGATCAGGAGGCCTTATCAATCTGGGAAGAAGATTCAGAGGCCCTATCAAGACAAAGGAATAGGTTGATGATTATGAGTCTGAAAATTCTGAGAAAGAGGGAGGTAGTCCCCATGATACTGTGGGAGATTCTGATTCTGAAGCAAATTATTATCATGATCCTAATAAAGATAAGTACAAGATGCTGGTGGATAGAATGAATGTTATGTAGTTACAAAAATCTTCTGGGCTGGATTTTGAAGATCTGAGTTTAATATCTGGAGTGGTTATACCTATTGGTTTCAAGGTTCCTGCTTTTGTGGTGTATGATGGTGTCTCATGTCCCAAGCTGCATTTAAGATCCTATGTCCGGAGGATTCAACCACATACTGCTGATAAGAAGTTATGGATTCATTTCTTCCAAGAGAGCTTGTCTGGAGCTCAATTGGAATGGTACTATCAATTGGAGAGTGTCAATATCCGTGATTGGAATGATCTTGCTGAGGCCTTCTACAGGCAATACCAATACAATGCTGATTTAGCACCTACTCGCATGCAGCTACAAAGCATGTCAATGGGTGCTAAGGAGAATTTCAAGGAGTATGCCCAGAAATGGAGAGACCTGGCTGGCAGAGTTCAACCTCCTCTGACTGACAGGGAGCTAGTGGATATGTTTATGAGTACGCTGAATAGTCCTTTCTATAGTCACCTCATTGGAAGCTCATCATCTGGTTTCACTGAGCTGATAATGACTGGAGAGCGTGTGGAAAGTGGTATAAGAAGTGGTAAGATACAGGTGGGTGCCTCTTCATCAAGCACTGCAAAGAAGCCCCCTAGTGGAAAGAAGGAGTCTAATGTTGTGTATGGTCAACCTGGCCGTAACAGAAGTCACCAATCCGTAGGAGCAGTTCACATTTCTAATCCTACTCCTGCAACACCAGAGCTACCACAGAGCAATCAACAGAAGCCTAGAAGACAATTCACCAAGATCAACATGTCACTGGCCCAAGCCTTGCAACACATGTTCAAAGGGGAACTCATTACTTTGAAGGACCCTCCTCAGAATCCTAATACTTCCTCTCCTCGGTACAATCCTAATGCACGATGTGCCTATCATTCTAATTGTCCGGGACATGACACCAACAATTGTTGGGTGCTGAAAAATAAGATTCAAGATATGATTAAAGCTAAAGAGATTGAATTTGACCCTCCTGGGACTCCAAATGTGATTACTGCTCCCATGCCCAATCATGAGAAGACTGTTAATGCTGTTGATGAAGTTTCATATGTTTCCTCAGTAGCAGATGTGACTACTCCCTTATCTATTATCAAGAAGAAGCTGGTGCAGGCTGGATTCTTTCCAGGTTGCAACGAAGACTGTTTTTATTGTGCCTACAAACCTGATAGCTGCTGGAAGTTGAAAGATGGTATTCAACGCCTCATGGACAATTACACTATATTGTTTGAGAGAACTCCTTCTGTGGAAAGTATGTGTGAACACCTAACTCGAGGTAAGAAGTTTGAAGATGTGGATATGGTTGATAAAGTGCCAGTGAAGATTACCTCCAAAGGCCCTGTCAAGATCACTTCCAAGGGTCCTATCAAAATTACTGCTGAAGGCCTGGTGAAGACTGTTGCTGAAGTTAGAGTGCCTCCCGTGATTATTACCACTCCTGGCCCTATTCCTTATACTCCTGATAAAGCTATACCCTGGAATTACGGTTCTGATGTTTATATCCATGGTGTTAAGCAGGAACCTTTGACTGATACACCTGTTACTGATGATAACCTTGATGTTGATAATATTGCTGGATCTAGTAAGATCACCAGAAGTGGAAGAATTTTCTCTCCTCCAGCTACCTCAAAAAATATAGTTCCTCCAACTACTACCTCCACTTCTGAGCCAAGTACTGATGCTCGAGGCAAAGGTCCTGTGGTTGAACCTGTGCAAGCTGAAGCACCGACTACTGAAAATCTCTCTAAACAGATGGAAGAAGTGCTGAAGATCATTCGTAAGAGTGATTATGATATTGTTGACCAGTTGGGGCATACTCCCTCCAAAATTTCCATGTTGTCTTTGTTGCTGTATTCTGAGGCTCATGCTAAAGCCTTGATCAAATTCTTGAGGACTGCTCATGTACCAAATGAAATTTCTGTGGATCAATTTGAAAATTGTGTTGCACATCTGACTTATGATAATGGGTTAGGTTTTTCTGATGCTGACTTGACTCCTGCCAAAAGAAACCATAACAAAGCTTTACATATCTCCATTGAATGTAGGGGCACTACCTTGTCTCATGTGTTGATAGACAATGGCTCTTCATTGAATGTACTTCCCAAAGAGGTTCTGAACAAGCTCAGTCCTGAAGATGCTGTGTTAAGACCAAGTAATATAGTGGTGAGAGCCTTTGATGGTTCAAGAAGAGTGGTGCATGGAGAAATAGATCTCCCGATCAAAGTAGGCTCTCAAGTCTTCGATTCTACCTTCTATGTAATGGATATTCGTCCTGCGTACTCTTGTTTGCTTGGGCGCCCTTGGATCCACGGGGCAGGTGCTGTGACCTCCACTCTACATCAGAAGATGAGATATCCAGTGAAGGGAAAGATCGTAACCGTTTATGGAGAGGAAGAATATATGGTCAGTCATGTGAATACATTTAAGTATGTTGAAATGGAAGGTGAATATGTTGATACTCCTTGCCAGACATTTGAAGTAGTTCCTTGGGTCGTTCTCGCTACTGAAGCTCCTCCTGTGGTTAAAAGAGTTCTTGTGGTTACCAGAGTACCTCCTACAATGGCTTCCCTCAAAGATGCTAGAGATGTGGTTGAAGAAGGTGGTTGTACTATTTGGGGTCAGCTTCCCGACATTCCTTACAAGTCTGACAAGTTTGGTTTGGGTTTCACTGCAGAGTCCCAGAAGGCTGTTCGTCGTGCTCGTGCCGTTCGTATCACCAATCAAGGGAACATGAAAGATCAAATCAATGTTGTGGGTGACTATAATGAAGACTACAATCTGGATAACTGGATTTTTCCTACTGTGGGTGATGGGCTCAACAATTGGAAGACTGAAGACGTTATTCCTATCTCCTTTAGTCAGGAGTAAATACTATTACTGTGTTGTTATTTTTAAGCCTTGTGCCTTACCCGGGGCACAATGGTATGCTTGTTCGGGATGTCATTTCATTTGCATACTTCATTCAATAAAAATCAATGGACGTTTCGTTTTCGTAAATATTGGGCTCTTTGTTTTTCTTTTATTTTATTTTCATCAGCTATGTGTTCTTACACACACCCACATCACTAAAATGCAGATCCTCATCCACTCTGGATCCTGTTGATAACAATTCTACTATTGCTAATTATAATTTCGAGAATCCGATCTATCAAGCTGAAGATGGAAAGGATGAAGATTGTGAAGTACCTGTAGAGCTTGCTAGGTTATTACAACAAGAAGAGAAAGCTATACAGCCACATGAAGAGCCAATCGAAGTTGTGAATCTGGGAATTGAAGAAAACAGGAAAGAGGTCAAGATAGGAGCTGAATTAGAAGATGGTGTCAAGAGCAGATTAATTCAAATGTTACGTGATTATGTGGAAATCTTTGATTGGTCCTATGGAGATATGCCAGGGTTGGATACGGACATTGTGGTTCATCGTTTACCGGTAAAAGAAGATTGTCGTCCAAAGAAGCAGAAGGTTCGTCGCATGCGTCCTGAAATGTCAGAAAAGATTAAAGCAGAGGTAATGAAACAATTTGATGCAGGGTTCTTAGCTGTGTCTTCTTATCCTCAATGGGTTGCAAATGTGGTACCGGTACCTAAGAAAGATGGTAAAGTACGTATGTGTGTAGACTACAGGGATTTGAATAAAGCCAGCCCCAAAGATGACTTTCCACTGCCTCATATTGATGTTCTGGTAGACAACACTGCTCAGCATAAAGTATTCTCTTTCATGGATGGTTTCTCTGGTTACAATCAAATCAAGATGGCACCTGAAGATATGGAGAAGACTACATTTGTTACACAGTGGGGTACCTTTTGCTATAAAGTGATGCCATTTGGTTTGAAGAATGTCGGGGCAACATATCAGCGTGCTATGGTGGCTTTGTTTCACGATATGATTCATCATGAGATAGAGGTATATGTGGATGATATGATAGCCAGGTCCCAGAATGAAGAGCAACACCTTGATCATCTGCATAAGTTGTTTGAAAGGTTGAAGAAATACAAATTGAGGTTGAACCCAAACAAGTGTACTTTTGGAGTTAGGTCTAGTAAACTCCTGGGTTTCATTGTCAGTGGAAAAGGTATTGAAGTAGACCCTGCAAAAGTGAAAGCTATACAAGAGATGCCAGCTCCCCGTACTGAGAAGGAAGTTAGAGGTTTCTTGGGATGATTGAATTACATTGCAAGATTTATTTCCCAATTAACTGCTACCTGTGAACCAATCTTCAAGTTGTTAAAGAAAGATCAGGTAATGGAGTGGAATGATAAGTGCCAGACAGCCTTTGATGAAATCAAGAGATATCTCCTAGAACCTCCAATTTTGATGCCACCAGTTGATGGAAGACCCTTGATTATGTACTTAACAGTATTAGACAACTCAATGGGGTGTGTGTTGGGGCAACATGACGAGTCTGGTCGAAAAGAACAGGCAATATACTACCTTAGCAAAAAGTTTACCGACTGTGAAACAAGATACTCACTGCTCGAGAAAACTTGCTGCGCTTTGGCATGGACTGCTCGCCGACTAAGACAGTATATGTTGACTCATACTACCTTATTGATTTCGAAGATGGATCCAATCAAGTACATATTCGAGAAACCTGCTCTCTCCGGACGAATAGCGAGATGGCAAATGATCTTAACAGAATATGATATACAGTACACTACTCAGAAGGCCATTAAAGGAAGTGTTGTAGCTGATCATTTGGCTCATCAGGCAGTGGATGATTATCAGTCAATGAGTTTTGAATTCCCCGATGAAGACATTATGATTATTACCAAAGAACCTGGACAATATGACGGACCTGAACAAGGATCCCGATGGACTATGGTTTTTGATGGAGCTTCTAATGCACTTGGTAATGGTGTTGGTGTTGTGATCATTTCCCCTGAAGGTTGTCATACCCCGATTACTGCAAGACTTTGTTTCTATTGTACCAATAACATGGCTGAGTATGAGGCATGTATTATGGGCATCAAAGCTGCCATTGATATGAAAATTCAGTTCCTGGACGTATATGGAGATTCAGCCCTGGTAGTGAGTCAGATTAAAGGAGATTGGGATACCAAGCATGAAAATCTTATTCCCTACAGAGAACATGTGCTGTCTTTGATCCCACATTTTGAAGAGATTACCTTTGGACACATTCCACGAGGAGAGAATCAGTTGGCAGATGCATTAGCCACCATGGAATCTATGTTTGAGATTAGCTGGGATGATGAAACTCCCAAGATTACTATTGATAGATTTGAGAAGCCTGCATACTGCAATGAGATTGATACTGAAGGAGGAGAGGAAAAGCCTTAGTTCTATGAAGTAAAAAGATATCTTGAAACTCAGGAGTTCCCTGAAGGGGCATCTGTCAAAGATAAGAAGTTTCTGAGGAGGTTTTCTGCTAAGTTCTTCTTGAGTAATGGAATTTTGTACAAACGCAATCATGATTCAACTTTGCTCCGTTGTGTGGATAAGAAGGAAGCAACAGAGATTATGGAAGACATGCATGATGGGATTTTTGGCACTCATTCTAGTGGCCATACTATGGCAAAGAAGATATTGAGAGCAGGATACTATTGGTCTACCATGGAAGCCGACTGCTATCAACATTCCAGGACATGTCACAAATGTCAAATCTATGCTGATAAAGTGCATATATCTCCGGCTCCATTAAATGTGTTGACTGCTCCTTGGCCTTTTGCCATGTGGGGCATTGATATGATTGGTGAGATCAAGCCTACTGCTTCTAATGGGCATCGTTTCATCCTAGTTGCTATTGATTACTTTACAAAGTGGGTAGAGGCAGCCTCATTCGCATCTGTTACCAAGAATGTTGTGGCTCGATTCATTAAGAATAATCTCATATGTAGGTATGGCATCCCTGAAAGGATTATCACAGACAATGGCTCTAATCTGAACAATACCATGATTACTGATCTCTGCATGCAGTTCAAGATTAAGCATCACAACTCTTCTCTGTATCGTCCGAAGATGAATGGGGCAGTAGAAGCTGCTAATAAGAACATTAAGAAGATTCTACAGAAGATGACTGTTACTTACAAGGATTGGCACGAGATGTTACCATTTGCTCTTCATGGTTATCGTACTACAATACGTACTTCAACAGGGGCAACCCCATTCTCCTTAGTCTATGGTATGGAAGCAGTTCTGCCCATTGAAGTTCAGATCCCTTCCTTAAGAATCATGAAGGATGCAGGCTTGGATGAAGATGAGTAGATTCAGACTCGACTCGACCAGATAAATTTGATTGATGAGAAGAGGTTGGCAGCTGTTTGTCATGGTCAGATGTACCAGAAACGGATGATCAAAGCTTTCAATAAGAAGGTTAAGCCAAAGGTATATCAGGCTGGTGACTTGGTAATCAGGCGTATCATACTACCACAGGGTGATCCTAGGGGCAAGTGGACTCCTACATATGAAGGACCATTTGTGGTCAAAAGAGTATTCTCAGGAGGTGCCATGATGCTTACTACTATGGATGGTGAAGACTTTCCACAGCCTGTAAACGCAGACATAGTTAAAAAATACTACGCATAAAAAGAGACCCGCTAGGTTGACTGGCCTAGGCAAAAATAAGGGCATCCCGGCAAACCAAAAGGGTTCGGGCAAAAATTAGGGATATATATAAAAAAAATGTACACCTGGCAAGTCGAAAACCTGAAAAGGCGGCTTGGGCAAAAAAGGGTATCCCGGTGGATTGAAAACCTGAAAGGGCAATCCAGGTAAAAGTTAGGGATTAAAGCGTATGACTATGTCTCGTTTGGATCACCCATGTAACTTCAACTGATGGTGCTACCTAAATCAAGTTCAAACAGATAAAGATCAATCCAATCGTTTCTGTCTCAACAGCAGAAGATGAGATATTTGAAGATAATGGCAATAGTAGAATTGAAACTCAATAGGATCATTTTTCACATAGCTGTTTTCTTTGTTTTATAAAAAAATTTACGACGAATTCCTCTTACTAGGATTTCTGTCTCCTTGTACAAACTTGCCTATGTATAGGTCACTTTGTGATATAAATAAAATTTCATCTTTGAATCCAAATTTACTTTTACTCTATTTACATAAGCGAAAACGTCCATTGGTTGTGTTTGAATGTATGTATGCTTTTGAATACGATTGATGTCTACCAGAAATGCATAAAATGCAGTAATAGTATTTACTAAGGACGAACGAGGGTAGTAGTTCAACGAAGCTTCGCCGGTTCATCCCCACTACAAATCCCCAGTAGAGCAAATCTATCTTTATAGATACTTCGAATTACGTCTCCCCTTGAATTTATGTCCATCTCTTTTATCCTCAGTCGGGATACTCAGGAACTTATTCCTTCAATAGAAGTACGACGAACGAATACAGGAAGTGACAAATACTATACTATCAAACAAGACGGGAACGAGTTCCTCATATTCTTCAGCAACGAATCGGGATTTATTTTCCCTAGCCAGCAGTTGTTATACAAAGATATCCGGACGCTTCAGGCCGCATGATTCATACATACATCATTTACATCATACCATAGCATATCCATAAGTGCATAATACATTTACTTAGATGCACCATGCCATGCATGCATACATATTGCATAAACTAACCTTTTCCTTGCAGGATGGTTATATACAGATAAAATACTATCAACAATTCACAACAGGTCAGAAACGATCTATACGAAGATCTAGTGCTGATACTTAATCATTACTCAAGGTGTCCTTGGATAGTAGGCAAACGGTCTATACGAAGATCTATTCCCTAGTCCAGGATGTTTTCAGGAGAGTTAATCCTGATACTCTTTTGTCCTCGGATAGTAGGCAAACGGTCTATACGAAGATCTATTCCCTAGTCCAGGATATTTTTTTTTGTTCTTGGATAGTAGGCAAACGGTCTATACGAAGATCTATTCCCTAATCCAGGATATTTCCAGAAGAGATAATCATCACGAAGATTTATTTCTACTGGTCTATTCAACAATTCAAAACAGTTCAGAGACGATCTATACGAAGGTCTAGTGCTGATACTTAATTTAGAAAGAAATCGCCACGAAGATTTGGTTCTGACACTTAAATTAAAAGTATGTTCTTAGATACGGTTCAGAGACGGCCTATACGAAGACCTAGTACTGATATCCAGTATCAACATCAAGATATTATCACCTCCTGATATTATGGATGGCATCTATAAGCCCATCTCTAGTTCTTCCAAGTGGCATCTTCAAGCCCACTTAAGCATATACAACTAGTCATCAGTGTTACTTTACGCACCGGCGAGTGCAAATTTTTGGGCTTTTGTGTTCAATCCCCTTCAACCTTCCAAGTCACGAATGGCACACAGGCCAATCTAACTCCTCAGGTTTCAGAAAATTGAACAGGGACAGCTGTTGCACCCCAAAATTTGCCCTCTATTTTTAACTCTAACCAATTTTTTGTTTCACATTCATTTGCATCATCTTCATAGCATAACATTTTTTTCTGTCTTAATATTAGCCGGAATAATTTCTCGGAATTTACAAACAGACTGGTCAAATTAACTTTTTAACTGTGCCTAAAATTAGTCAACGAAAAAAATGTCAAGTTTAAGTTTGCAAATGTCGGTAACATTAATCTGCGGTTCACGTGGTTTAATTTGACATGCTAAAAATATTTTTACGACTATTTTTGGTCATATGTTGATCAGTCTGAGCGGTTTAAACGGTCATAATTTTTATTTCAAAATCCGACCAAACGATGTATTTTTCCGAGTCATTTATTTCGCGCTGATTATTTTGACGTGTTCATTTTTTTTTCGAGCATTTTGGTGCCCGACTTTTATATTTTTTGAGTCTATTTATTTTTATATTGGGTCTAGAATAAATAAATAGGTTAATTAGTTTTTATTTTAATTTTAACTATTTTAATTATTTAACTTTATTCAGTTTTTAATTTAATATTGGGTTTCAAAATAAACTTAGGCCCATCATCATTAACCTAATTTGTTCCTATATATATTTACTAGCATGACTGATAGAGGGAGGCAAAAGAGACAGAACAAAAAAGAGAAACTGAGAGTGGCTGATCTATACTATCGTACACACAGTTTGGTAATAGTTTATATATGATATATACTTTATCTATTTTGTTGATATATTTGTTACTGTATTTCAAATACATGTTCATATGTGTGACTGTGTTATGTATTCCAGATACATGCGGTTTGGTTAAATATATCAGGATATCGCCGTTTTGCTTTTTATGCACATAAATATAACATGTATAATAATTTGGTTCATTGAATTATGTATTTGATGTGTTTGTTTTTATATAAGTTTTACATGTCTCATAATGTATAATATAATATAATAATAATTTTGTTGTTAATAAAAGTGCATATGGATCATATAATATATAATTTATAATATGTAACTAGTGTGTTAAATATATATATATTTCTATTTTATGTTATAATTTGATTATGTTTTCGGATCGGATCGTGTCAATACGCCGTTTTCACATATACGTGTATGAGGCGTGACATTTGTGTTATCCGATCCAGTTGCAATGATCGCAATTTTGCGCTAGCAACGCCGTTGTTTTTTTTTAATTCATATTTTTTTGTTTTTTTTTATATACATATATTTAGATCTGCACATTTTTTTTTCATAACTAACTACCCTGATTTTTCCTAAACCCTGACAATTTCGCCACAAACTCTAAATTTCAAACCTAATACTTTAACCGTGTTATTTCCTCTAAACCATAAACCTTTTCTTAAACCTTAACAAACCTTATTATTATTTCCTATTTTCGCTCATATTTATGTTATTCATACATTGTAACTGCTTCGCCCTTGTAATATTTTAAGTTTTAACTTGTAATATTTTCAGTTTTACTTTTCGCCATCTTTATTATGTAACTGCACCAAAGCGTTGTAATAATTAGGATTTTATTTTCTACCATTTATTTTCTGTCATTTTATTTTTCTGCCATTTAAATTCCTGCCATTGATCCTATATTAACTGCGTGGTTTAGTAATGTAGGGCGTGAAAACCTACTAAATTAATTATTTAATATTTTTCTATAACCTTTATATTTTTTGTAAATAAATAATAAATACTAACTATTTTAATAACTTTTTTTTATTACTTACTTATAATAATAAATCCTTATATATTTTGTAAATAAAATCTAATTGACCATTTTTCTAATTGAATAATAATAATAAACCTATTAATCTAATAATTTAATATTTTCTATAATCTTTATTTATTTTGTAAATAACTAACTTAATATTTTTCATATAACTCTTTTATTTTATAATTTGTACATTAATATATTTTAAATTCTTTTATTATTACTAATTTATTTTAAACTCATATTCTTCTAATAACTTCTAAAAAAATCTAACTTGTTTAACCTAAAATAATTTCTTTTAAAATTCTAACCATTTTATTATCACTTTATTATTATTGTTATTTTATTATTGCTTTATTACCATTGTTTATTTATTATTTTATTATTATTTGTTTTTATCTATTCTATTTTTGCTTCATTATTTTTCTTATTTTAATTTTGTTTTATTTATAATATTAGGAACAAATGTATAGGTTGTAAATTTATTCTTTCTCGCCTGATTATTATGTATCTGTCCCATAGCCATGTAATAGTTTAGGAATTTATTTTTCTTGCTTTTATTTTTGTAAATATTTATTGCGTGGTTAGTAATTTAGGGAGTGCAAAAAACTAACTGTAAATAATTGAACTTAGAAAATTAAATTCAAGACAAATATCTGAAAAATAACACTCACACACGTAAGTCGATCTTTGATCGCCATCTGTACTTCCTAGGGTATTCCTCTTGGTTGCCTTCTTTAAATGGTCAAGTCCCTCGAAAATAGGGGTGTCTTAAGCAAAGTCCCTTCAAACAGAAAAATCATCAAGTCCCTATAAACTTAAAAGATCAAGTCCCTACGAGGTTGCCTACGATATAATGATCTTGTCCCTTCGGTAAATATGATGATAGTCCCTACGAGTTGCTAAAGACACCCCTTATGTTGCCTTCATTGACCATGCGATGACCCTACGCCCGTCCCTTAAACACATCCAAGGTAATGACTACCTATTCCTTAATAATAGGGACAGTCTTACCATTGAAAGAATATACGAGAACACGAAAGACTTAATCTAGGGTAGGTATCTCATAGTTACTTGCTCACACTTTTCAAAATTACTTTTACACCTCACAATTTCTAAACTAGGCTTTGTATACACCCATACGAGGGCCATTACAAAGTACTTAAAGAAATTTTTCTAATCACACACTACACTCTTGCAAACAAACAAAGTGAGCTAAGTAACTAAGAGCCCATGGATAACCATGGATATAAAGGGTGCTAATACCTTCCCTTTGTATAACCTACCCCCCGAACTCAAAATCTTTTTAAGGTCTTTCCTGTTCTTTTATGTCCTTTCCTTTTGGATAAAATAAAAGTCGGTGGCGACTCTTGCTATCCGCAACATTTAACTAAAGTCAGTTCTCCCACCGTGTTACAAAGACCACAGGCTCCGCCGGGGATAAGATGAATGATTACTGGTTATCGAGCAATTTATTCATTTATACCATGGGGAAACACAGGAAACAGTCACAAGCGACCATTTTAGGATCAAACCAAAAAGGCAAACTAAATCAAAACTCGTCCTAGTGAGGATATAACTCAATAGGGGAACCCATCCCAATATATGTGTTGGGAGGAAGCAAAAACAACCGTCGTCCACGAGGATATAACTCAGTGGGGAATGCGGAAGGAAAGATAAATACTTTCTGCTTAATGGGCTGACTCTACATTGAGGGATCAGACACCGACATCTGCTTGGGGAACGTATTACCAACTAGCAGGGAATAACAAACAAAGATATATGGTAAAGAATGCAATATGAATATCCGAATGTTTGAAAATTATATGCACACATGCATGGTTTATGTATGATGAATGCTGACAAACAGACATTTCTAACACAAGCATCTCCAAGAAAATAAGTACACAAACGTCTGGTACTACGTCTCAAGAGAGAAATTCAGATTCACCGGAGAGTATCCAATCTGATGAGGGCAAGAGATACCAAGAAGCAAAGATTCCTGCGGAGGATGAACATCAGTCATTCCAGGTGGGGATAGGAGTTATTGCATAGATAAAATATGCCGCATAAGCAACTCCACTGGGGAATCTATCCGAGGAGGTAAAGGGATTCTGGGGAACAACCACCAAGTACCGTACCCACCAAGGAGATCACATCTGCTGAGGAGGAAAGGTCGCTACTCTGCTGGAGGGGAGAGTGGTGAATATCTCACCAAACACTCCACTCAGTAGGATAAACCACAAAAGGCTCCGGAGGAAGAAGATACAGTCATGCCAGGAATATGAATAAATGTCTTACCCTGTTGGAGATCATATCATCCTTGGGAGAGCACTGAGGATCTCCTAAGTATCTTTTCGTTGTTGTGAATGTTCACTTTGTTTAAAAACAAGTTATGAAAAATTCGTTTATTCAAAACAATGATATTTTCTCAATTTAAAGAATGCAAAATGTTCGTTGAATAGAAGCAAATAAGAGTGCAAATAATTGGATAAAAGGCTCAAATTTATTTGATGGAATGGTAGTCTGCAAATGGCAAGACTCCATAGATCTTTACAAGTTTGAAATTGGTGATAAATATTGGAAAAGGGTTACATTGAACATAATGACCATTTCTCCACCAATTCTGAATTCGATGTATTCGAAGCTTCAGTTGATGACAAATGAGCAAGAATTTCCGACGGATGACAGTTGTAGAACAAAGTCTTGTCAGGATGCAGTTACTTGCCAAATCCCTAATTTTTGCCTAGATTGCCCCAGGATGAGGTACCCAATATAGCGGGATACCTATATTCATTTTTTTTATGTCTCTACCTTTTGCCTGGACCGCCCTTTCGGGTTTTCAATCCACCGAGACGCTCATTTTTGCCTAAGCCGCCCTTTCGGGTTTTCAACTTAGCGAGCTATTATGTTTTTATTTCTAGGCGAAGTATTTCTTGACTGCATCTGAATTCACAGGACGAGTGAAATCCTCCCCATCCATAGTTGTCAGTATCAAAGCACCGCCTGAAAAGGCTCTTTTAACAACATGTGGACCTTCATAGTTTGGAGTCCACTTGCCCCTAGAGTCGGGCGCGAAAGACATGACTTTCTTGAGCACAAGGTCACCTTCTCGAAACACGCGAGGCTTGACCTTCTTATCAAAGGCATTCTTCATTCTTTGTTGATATAACTGACCATGGCACATGGCAGTCAATCTCTTTTCTTCTATCAAATTCAGCTGGTCATAACGACTCTGAACCCATTCAGCATCAGTCAATTTGGCCTCCATCAAGACTCTCATTGATAGGATCTCCACCTCTACTGGGAGTACGGCTTCCATGCCATAAACAAGAGAGAAAGGGGTTGCCCCTGTTGAAGTGCGGACAGATGTGCGATATTCATGTAAAGCAAATGGCAACATCTCATGCCAATCCTTATATGTGACAACCATCTTCTGGATAATTTTCTTGATATTCTTATTAGCAGCTTCAACAGCCCCATTCATCTTGGATCTATAAGGAGAAGAATTATGATGCGCGATCTTGAACTCACTACACAACTCTTTCATCATTTTGTTGTTCAAGTTAGATCCATTATCAGTAATGATCTTATCTGGCACACCATAACGGCATATGAGTTGATTCCTTATAAACTTCACGACCACCTGCCTGGTCACATTTGCATACGATGCCGCTTCAACCCACTTGGTGAAGTAATCAATTGCTACGAGAATAAATATGTGTCCGTTAGACGCTTTTGGCTCTATCATGCCAATCATGTCAATTCCCCACATGGAGAAAGGCCAAGGTGATGAGATCATATTCAGAAGTGTCGGAGGAATATGAATTTTATCCGCGTAGATCTGACACTTATGGCATTTCTTCACATATTTGCAGCAATCAGACTCCATTGTCAGCCAATAGTAGCCTGCTCTCAACATCTTTCTAGCCATGGCATGTCCATTGGAATGAGTACCAAATGAACCCTCGTGGATCTCAGTCATCAACAGGTCTGCTTCGTGTCTATCCACGCATCTGAGCAGAACCATGTCAAAATTTCTCTTATAAAGCACATCGCCATTGAGGTAGAAACTTCCTAATAATCTCCTCAAAGTCTTCCTATCTTTCACAGATGCCCCAGGCGGGTAAACCTGGCTTTGAAGGAAACACTTGATATCATAATACCATGGCTTATCCTCTTTCACCTCTTCTACCGCAAACACATGAGCTGGTCTGTCCAAGCGCATCACGGTGATATTGGGAACTTTATTCCAAAGTTTAACCACAATCATCAAAGCAAGTGTAGCAAGAGCATCTGCCATCCGATTTGCATCTCGAGGAATATGATGGAAGTCAACCTCAGTAAAGAACGTTGAAATCCTCCTCGCATAATCTCTGTATGGAATGAGGCCGGGTTGATTCGTTTCCCATTCACCCTTAATCTGATTAACAACGAGGGTCGAATCACCATACACATCAAGATGCTTGATCCTAAGATCAATGCACTCCTCCAATCCCATAATACAGGCCTCATACTCAGCCATATTATTCGTGCATTTGAAAGTTAGCCTTGCTGTAAAAGGAATATGTGTGCCCTGAGGAGTAATAATCACTGCCCCAATACCATTTCCGTACTGATTTACAGCGCCATCAAATACCATACTCCATCTGGAACCAGGATCTGGCTCTTCATCGAGTGTAAGCTCATCGCAATCTTTCATTTTCAAATACAGAATCTCCTCATCCGGAAAATCATACTAAACTGATTGATAATCCTCGATCAGCTGATGTGCCAAGTGGTCAACCAAGATACCACCTTTAATATCCTTCTGAGCTCGATACTCAATATCATACTTGGACAACAACATCTGCCAACGGGCAATCCTCCCTGTTAAAGTAGGCTTCTCGAAGATATACTTGATCGGATCCATTCTGGATATCAACCAAGTCGTATGATTCAACATATACTGGCGTAAGCGCTTAACAGCCCAAGCCAAAGCACAACATGTCTTCTCAAGCATCGAGTATCGAGACTCACAATCAGTGAACTTCTTGCTTAAGTAGTAAATATCATATTCTTTCTTTCCGGATTCGTCTTACTGACCAAGGACACAACCCATTGAGTCTTCAAGGACAGCCAAATACATAATCAATGGTCTTCCTTCCACGGGCGGAGACAGGATAGGAGGCTCAGACAGATACTCTTTAATACTGTCGAAAGCTTTCTGGAAATCCTCGGTCCAATCATGGGACTGATCTTTCCGGAGGAGTTTGAATATCGGCGCACATGTGGCAGTCATGTGGGATATAAATCTAGAAATATAATTCAAGCGGCCAAGAAAACCTCGGACTTGCTTCTCAGTTTTGGGCGCAGGCATCTCTTGTATTGCTTTGACCTTTGCAGGATCAACCTCAATACCTCTTTCACTGACGATAAAGCCCAATAACTTGCCGGAACGGACCCCAAATGTGCACTTGTTGGGATTTAGACGAAGCTTGTACTTCCTCAAACGCTGAAAAAGCTTTGACAAGTGCTCTACATGTTCCACTTCCGTTCTTGACTTGGTGATCATATCATCAACATATACCTCGATCTCTTTGTGCATCATATCATGAAACAAGGTGGTCATAGCTCGTTGATACGTGGCTCCGGCGTTCTTCAAACCGAAGGGCATCACTCGATAACAGAATGGTCCCCAAGGTGTGATGAATGTTGTCTTCTCCATATCCTCGGGTGCCATCTTGATCTGGTTATATCCGGAAAATCCATCCATAAATGGGAAGACATTGAATTTAGTTGTATTGTCTACCAACATATCAATATGTGGTAGAGGAAAATCATCTTTTGGACTAGCTTTATTCAAGTCTCTATAGTCCACACACATCCGGACTTTTCCATCTTTCTTAGGCACGGGTACGATATTGGCCACACCATTGAGGATATGTAGAAGTCACCAGAAACCCTGCATCAATTTGCTTTTGAACCTCCTCTTTGATCTTCACTGCCATATCAGGATGAGTTCTTCTGAGTTTCTGCTACACAGGCATGCACTCAGGCTTCAAGGGTAAGAAATGTTGCACAATATCAGTATCTAGACCTAGCATGTCTTCATATGACCATGCAAAGACATCGACGTATTCTCGTAGCAATTCAATCAACCCTTTCTTAACAGATTCTTCAAGGAGTTCCCCAATATTTACTTCACGAACACAATCCTCACTTCCCAAGTTGACTGTTTCCAGGTTCTCAAGATGCGGCTGAATGATCTTCTCTTCATGCTCAAGTAGACGGGTAATCTCGTCAAGAATCTCTTCAACATCATCTTCTTCCACCTCAAATACAGGGAATTCAAAGTTGGGAGATGGTGTTGAGTCATTATGTTCAATGGGTTTGATCAACCTGCATAATGATTTTGGATATGAAAGCTTTAGAACTCAAACAAGGCAAATCATTATGCAGATGAAAAGATTGATTTTATTCTTATTTTTGAGGTTTTATGTGATCACCAATTTCATGCAAAAAAAAACGAAAAGGGAAAATAATTGGAAAAACAAACATTTAACATGAATTTATTGAATGAAAATATCATTGTATTTATGCGCCAACAATGTCATCACTCCTCCTTTTGGCATGGGAGGAGGGTTTTTACACCCAATGAACATTACTTCGACTTATGGATAACTGTTGGAATATCCACAGCGACCCAATTATTGCAGATTCCCCCAGGGATGACGAAGTTGCTAGAATCCTCTTCATCCTCTTCCAGAATGGCAGCAGCTTCCTCGCCTTGACTGGTGTGGATGAACCCTCCAATCTTGAACAACCCTTGCATGTTGAAAACCCCATATGAATAACCTATGCCAACCCGAGACTTGTTGTCTTCTAGCTCAATCATTTTCCCTAAACCAGCAGTTGCACCACACTCAATGGCCAACTTTGCATCTTTATAGGAAGCAAATGAAGGAGTTCTCTTCTCAATAGGTTCAACAATAGATAAAGCTTGGAAAGGAGTTCCAACTTTATCTTCAGCATCTATGTATGAGAAGGAAGACAAATGGCTAACTAGGAGAGCCTTTTCTCCCCCTACCACCGCCAGCTTCTTATTCTTTACTATAATACCTCAAAATTTGCCCCCCTCATTCATGCATTCATTTTTAGGTCATTAAACATTTCATATTGCATTTCATCATGTCAATCGGAATTAGATCCAAGAAGCTTGAATATCATCCAAGACACTTTGTGGGTCATATCTCGGTGATCAGTCAACACAAGGGAATGGCTTGAGATACTTCCAACATGTTCAAATGGGGTCTATTCATCAGTCAAAACGTTAATCTTGAAGGAGCAAAAGTTTGTTCATGAACTGTCATGCTCGCTAGGCAAAGCCCACACGTTTTGAAAAAAAAAACGAAAATAAATAAATAAATAAATAAATAAATAAAATATAACAAAAAATCTTGGACTTGGACCTCTCTCTTTTGGAGCCTACAAAGTTACAAAAATCAGGTTATAAATTCTAGACTTCCATCTCCCAAGAAACCCTGGGGAAAAAGATAGTGAGAAAAGAGCTAACAGAGTTCAGAGCAACCTCCAGAGACTGAAAGGAACTCATCTGCAAAAAGCCAATTCCATCTCATATAAACCCTCAGATTGCTTTGCAAACCCAACCGGGCAATTCAATTTCATTCGATCTCTCCAATCAGGTTTGCCCTATTTCCATTACTCTATGCTTTCAATTTGAATGCTCTGAATGTATGAGCTATTATCGTTAGGTTTTACATGTGGGCACATGTTTTAGTATGTATGTCATGTCTTGATGTATGGATCCTTGCCCCTGACCTTGAATTTTGATACCCTTTTGATGCATGTGTTTGACAAGAGGTTTAGGTCTCCTACACTTGGTTGCTTTTTGTGAGCTTTTTTTTGTGAATTTTAATGGCATGATTCATGTGGTTACATTTTGATTTGGGGCAACTCTTGATTGCGCCCCATCTTGTCACTCTAACCCGTTTGTTGAATTTTTTGTGAGGGCTCACATGACTCCTGAAAGGATAACTTGCTTGGCATTCCACTTTATTTGTGGGATACCACCTGGAGGTTTATTCCGATTACCTGTACTGACTCGCTTTCTTTGATGGTGCTAGCTTGAGAGATCTCTGGGTTTCTTGCTTCTTTAGCTGTTATTACTTCGGATCTTTATTCGTGTGGTAGATCTCTTGATCCCTTTATCTTTCCCGCATTTTACCGCTTTCTTAGCTGGAAGACCTCAATAGGAGGCAATGTTTTCTTTTGTTTGTTTACTTTTGTGCCCAAAGACCTCCAAGAAGAGGCATCAGTGCTAAAGACCTCCTAGAAGAGGCAATTGACGGATAAAAGGGATTAGTAATCAATCCCCCGTTATTCAGTGCGTCGTTCTTTAAGATCACACTACGTGTCGATGCTTCAGAACCAAAAGCCCAAGATCTTTTGTCCGGTCAGTCAGTGGAGAGGGTTCCACCTTTCTGAATCCCCACTTTTTGTCATGAGCTCACCCTGTCCAGGGTTAAGAGCTATGAGGTCTTATCCTCATTACCCTTTTGATCTGCTCACCCTGACGTTTAATGTCAGTGGTTAAGAGCCCGTTTGATTACCCTTCCATGGCTTGTTTGTCGAGGTTGATATGACCCCTCTTGACTAAAGCCATACCCATGTATGTTTGAGCCCCCTTGTTGGCGTGTTTACTTTAAGATACAAGTTTTGTGTGGTGTGATCGTTTCCCCATAAGATTGATAGGCTTCGTACAGTCTCCCGTTTGCATGTCAATTAAGGTAGCGCGGTTCCTTCGTCTAGGACTGCCTTTTTGCATGAGCATCCCTAAAACACCCCAACTCATTGATTTTTCTTCTCCTAAGAACACGTTTACTCCTTCTACTATAGGCGAGTAAGTCTCCAAAGGTCGAGCATCCGGTAAATTGCGTAGTAACGTCGTTCACCGAAAAACACAACCCTTAACCCGTAGTTAGCCGAACTACGGCTTGCTCTGATTCTCATTCCAGATGAGATACGTAGGAATAAGACGCGATGTCTTAGCGAGCACACTCCTCTTTAACCCCTAGGTAGCCGAGCTACGAAGACTCTAATTCTCATATTCAGATGAGATACGTATGCAGTGGATGCGACATCCGTGCGAGTCATTTTCTTTTAACCCCCCTTTTAGTAAATAGTACATTACATAAACCCACACCCTTTAGACAAGAATAACAAGAGTGGATCCCGTAGAGTACTACAGATGCGTAGGGGTGCTAATACCTCCCCTTCGCATAATCGGCTCCCGAACCCAAGATTTGGTTGCGAGACCTTGTCTTTTCCTTTCCTTTTTCCAGGTTTACTTCGAGCGTTTCCTTTCCCTCCTTTGGGATAAATAATGCACAGTGGCGACTCTTCTGTCATTTCTTTTTTCGCCGATTTTTTTTCGCATTCTTTTTTCAGGTTGCGACAGCTGGCGACTCCACTGGGGACTTACTTTCCCTAGTGGGCCTTTCCTAGTGTTTGTCTGTTTATTGTCTATTGTGGGTTATTTATTTATTGCTTTGCATACTTATCTGCTTGTTTATCCTGCGTTTCTCTTGACCTTACCCTGACCTAGATTACACCCGTGAGTGGGGCGGGAATGAATCATTTACAGGTACTGATGGTGACTTGTTCTGTTGGTGACCGTGTCCTGATGGTGACTTTTGTTTGGTCCTTGTTGGTGACCGTTGGTTCTGAAGTAGGGGTTCTAAGTTGATGATTGTATTATATGGTTCCCGGTTCCGAATTCATGCTGAAGTTCTGATCCTGTGCCTCGTGATATACAACCAACCCGGTTTTCTGGAGCAGGGTTTTGATCTCGTATTACATTCTTCAGTGGGTTTCTCTTCAGACAGTGCAACCCAACAGATATTCAAGCAGATACAACAACCTTGATTTGCATGTCACTGCATTGCATCACATCATTCGCATTCATATCATTCACACATGTTTATCCATTTCTGTGGGGTTTATATCTTCTTCTTGATTCTAGTCGGGGTTTTTCTGGTACTTTTTAAAAGGGATATTTTATCTGATGAGAGACTGGAATCAAGGGGGTAGAATACCTTTGGAACTGATAAACATGTCATTGCATTTGCATATTCATCAACATGTCTTGCATAACAGGTACTACCGCAGTGTTCTCAGTTGTTTGGTGTTCCACTAGCAGGATAGCTGACTCAGGCATTCACCGGTACGGTACCCGCAGAAACCACCAGAGAGCAATGGAAAGCCTACAAGCAGAGTTCGCCGAGATGAAGATCCGCATGAACCAATTCATGGATGTTGTTCAAGGGGTGGCTCAGGGATAGCAAGAGCTCAGGCAGATGATGCAGAGGAATCCCGCCACTACTCAACCAGAGACATTGACTGATCCTCCAGCTGGAGAGGTTAACGGACCCAGTGGACCGGGGCCTACCCCGATCCTACATGTCACCTCCGTCAATAACCCGTCCATGATGACCAGGAGGACCAGTTCCTCTTGCTTCAGGAAGACTTTGGTATGGGTCATGGTATGGACCCTATGTTTCGGAGACTGGAAGAGAGGTTCAAGGCAGTGGAAGGACAGAATCCTCTGGGAGTAGACGTTGCTGACTTGGGATTGGTCCCAGGCGTGAGGGTGCCACCGAAATTCAAGGTCCCGATATTTGAAAAATACAGTGGCAACTCTTGCCTGAAGACCCATGTGCAAGCCTATTTCCGTAAAATGGTTGCATACTCTGATGACGAGAAGCTACTTATGTACTTTTTCCAGGATAGCCTAGCTGGGGCATCCCTGGAATGGTATATGAGGCTGGACATAGCCCACATCCGCTGCTGGAGGGATTTGGCTGAGGCTTTCGTGAAGCAGTATCAGTATAATGCAGACATGGCTCCGGACAGAACTCAACTTCAGAATCTGTCTCTTAAAAGCAATGAGTGCTTCAGGGAATACGCTCAACGCTGGAGGGAGACAACTTCCCGTGTTCAACCTCCTATGTTGAAGAAGGAAATGGCTAACATGTTCATGAACACTCTGCCCGGACCTTATTTGGAGCGCCTGGTGGGTTGCAATGCCTCCAACTTTACTGATGTAGTCTCTACTGGAGAGAGGGTGGAGAATTACCTGAAGACATACAAGACCCAGAGTGGAGGTGGATCTTCATCAGGGGTGAAGAAGCCGTTCATTCAGGGACAGAAGAGGAGAGAAGGGGATGCAACTGCCATATCTTCTTATCAGAATAGGGGTAACCGTAGGAATGACTTTCAGAACTATCATCAGCAACCGTATGTTGCGACTGTGACCATTCCAGCTGCAACACCACTACAACAACAACAACCACAACGTCAGCAAGCTCAGTACCAGCAACAGCAACCGGGTAACAGACCCGCCTATCAACAAAGGCAAAGGATGATGGACTGGCGTTTCGACACTCTTCCAATGTCATACGCTCAGTTGCTTTCTAGTCTTCAACAACTATAACTTGTGCAGTTACGCACTCTGGCTCCTCCCGTTGGTAGACTTCCGATGGGTTACGACGCCAACGCTAGGTGTAGCTTCCACTCTGGGGCACCTGGCCACAATATTGAGAACTGCAAAGCTTTTAAGCACGTAGTTCAGGACCTCATAGATTCAAAGGCCATCGACCTTGCACCGACTCCGAATGTCGTCAACAATCCCATGCCCCAACATGGTGGTGCAAATGTTAATATGGTGGAAGGGGAAGCCAGATCCGTCAAAGATACGTTGACGCTGAAGACTCTGTTGTCGGATATCAAGGGATACTTGTTGAAGGCCGATGTTTTCCCCGGTTGTGGGAAGGGTTGTTTGGATTGTGCTACTCAGAGTGAAGGTTGTTTGAAGCTACAACAGGGTATCCAGGCCTTGCTCGACAAAGGTATCCTCCAGGTTGAAGATTTGTCTGTCCAAGAGTCTGTGGAAGAGGTTGAGGAAGAAGTGTTTGAAGATGCTACTGATGAATTTGCAAATGTTGTTCCTACTGATTCTGTAATCCATGATGATGTATTTAATTTTTCAAATGTGGTTGATTCTGATGTAATTGAACTTGATTCCGACGTTTCGGATGTTTATGCTTCAATGAATGAGATTTCAGAGTATGACTATGATGTTGCTACTATCACAATTTTCTACCCAACTAATCAGATCAATGTACCAGAAGCGCAGCCGGTGCCACTAGCGCGACCGTCCACTATGACTATCACAACCCCTTGTCCTTTACCTTTCACCAGCGAAAGGGTCATTCCTTGGCATTATGGGGGGAGTGTGTACGCGCACGATCATGGGGTAGAACGGCCACTGAAGATAGAAGAGGGTCAGAAGTCTGAGCTTGAGGTTGAAGGTCCCGCAGTGAATAATGATGGTGGAATCGAGCGATTCACCAGGAGTGGTAGACTGTTCTCACCACCCGTTACCCAAACTGATAGTGCTGATGTTGTGGCAAAAGCCAAAGGCAAGCAGATCATGAACGAGGGTGCCTCTTGTAGCACCTCAAATTTTCACCTACCATTTTGTATATACATTTTCATTTTTAGGTCATAAACATTGCATTGTTCATTGCATAGTCCATCAAGTCATCAGGCAAGACTGGTCAGGAAATTCAACTGTGCAAGGCAACAAGAGCATTCTCCATGAGATCAAAGCCCTAGGGTTGGTACAATGAGTTCATGTGGTTCAAGGATCATTTTGAAGTGATTTGGCCAAGCATTGAAAGCTCAAAGATCATCAGTCCATGTGCAAATCATCTGAAACCCTAAAAAGTCAACAGAAGTCAACTGTCAGTTCAACTATGGATTTGGAGGTGGGAGATGGTTAGAGATGCCTCATTCATGTGCAAACAAGTCTCATTTGACATTTTAAACATCAACATTGAAGAATTTGAGGTCAGATCAAAACTTTCCCAAAATAGCAGGTGACCTGTAATTTGAATTTGCCAAAAATGGAAAGGTTTTCAACTCAAGATTACATCATCAAGAAAGCTTCAAATGAAATTTTGTCCAACATGAAAGTTGTAAATCTTTCTCTCCCATTTCCAAAAAGTCCAAGATCAAGGATTTCTCATGTGTGGTTAAAGAGATATGATCAAAACATGGCAAGGTGTACTTGAAGATTCAAATGGGCATAACTTCTCAACCAAAGCTCCAAAATGGATGGATCTTTTTGCATTCTTCTCCTTGTGACCTCTAATTTTCAAATCTGGCATCACATTACATAATTTGTCTTCATATCATCACTTGCAAATTCTTGGATTTTTGGAGGGAAATTTCAATATTCAAAATTGGTGCATTATTTAGACATTTTGCCTTCACCAATGATTTTAAAGTTGCATTTTAGGTGAAAATGAATAGAATTCGTGTACTGTTCATTCACGATTTTCATGCATAAGGGTGAAAAACCAAATTTTCCAAAACACCTTGAAACTTAATCCATTCCATTAGCATTTGGTTTAGGCTTAATTAAACATGATTAGGGAGAGGTATAAAAGAGAAACCCTAACTGTTTCAGCATTAACAACATCCATTTTTTCAGATCTAGATCCAATTCTTCAAACTTTTTCTCTCAAATTTTCTTTGAAATTCTTCAAACAAATCCACTTCGCTTGATCAATTCATGATTCTGAAGCATCATTGAGCAAGTTTGAAGGAAGAACTAAGAGAATTCGTGTCTGTTTGTTCATGCTTGAAGCTTGGAAGCAACAATGGTGAATCCAAATTCTGGTTGAATCACGAGCAATTGAACCTCAAGCCTTCATCCAATCAACTCTACAAGCTGCATAGAAGAAGTTTGGAGCATTGCAAGGCCTGAATCACACGAATTCCAAATCTGCACTTCAAGAGGTCACCAAATCGAATTTCTCTTTTCTCAAATTTGTTATGTCATTGTTGTAGATCTTAGTGTGCTGATTAAACTGAGCTTTGAATCACAAATTTTCATGCAAAATTGAGTTAGATATGCTAGATTAAAGTTTCATGGTTGATTTTTCATTTGCTCGATTCTATGAATATATGATGATCCATGCCATTTCCATGCTTGATTATTGATGTATGATGAAGGATGTACACGTTGATGTGTTTAATTTCAAATTCTGGAACAAAAGTTCTTGATGTTCTTGAGATACCACTGTTCATGCATGAAACGCGTGAGGAAGAAGATGATACTATTGCATAGGCCACGCTTTGATCCTTTAGAGAACACTTTTCCTGCGCTTGCATGTGTTTATCCATATCTCAGCATGTATTGGTCCATATCATCGCTTGCTTGGCATTTTGATTCGCTCTCGTTGGTTTGACCTTGCACAGTCACCTTTGACCAGGCCAGCGCATTAAGTGAAACGACTGTGTTTCACATTCAGCGCGCCAATTCATTTAAATGGCCACATGCTTCGATTCCGCGCCAAGGCATATTTCAAATGCTTCTTTGATTTTTTTCCTTTTCCCTCCATATTTCCATGTACATTCTTCTCATCATTTTTTAATTTTTCATCAACTTCATAAATTCACAACAAATTAAAAACGCATCCAAAAATTATGAGATTTTTTGCATCATGTTCCTCATTTTGCCTACTATTGTATCATCATATTTTCATAAATTGTGCCTGGCCTGGAAATTATTTGGCCTAAGGAGATTGAGTACATGTCCATTCTTGACATTGCCTTGCCATATCCTTTGTGAAATGCTTGATTCTTATCCAATGCTCATGAAATTTTGCATGCTATAACTAGACTCTTTGCTTGACATTTTGGTGTTGATTTGGTATTTTTATCATTTACCGTTGCTGTTTTATGATCATGCTAAGTTAGGTGTGACAATTTGTGTCACACCTTGTGATGTTCAACTTGATTGATGAGTTTTCCATGCCAAATGATATCCAATTGCCCTGATTTTTTGTGTGATGCATGTTATGGATGTTGTGATTGCTCATGATTTTTGTTGGAATTTTTGGGATCATTTCTGATTTAATTGAGTTTTTTTCATTCTGGATGGTCACATTTGAGCTTTTAAATTGCCTTGAATTTCATTTGATCATGAAATGCTTGTTCTTTATCCAATGAATATGAAATTTTGCACAATATTTCTAGACATGTTGAATGTTGTTTTGGCTTTGGTTTGAGGTTTTTACCATAATCCATCTCTGTTGTATGCCTATGCTAAGTTGGTGTGACAATTGGTGTCACACATGTGCTTGTTGTGCTTGTCTTGACTTATGCCATGTGATTACCATGCCTAATGATGTCCAATGCCTCTAATTTTTTGTGTGACGATCATGTTGTATGTTCTGTTTACTCATGAACTTTGCCAAAATTATTTGAATCATTTTTTATTTAATGTGCATTTGTTTCTTCTGATGTCACAATGTGGTTACAACTTGCATACCTTGCCATGTTTGGTTCATGAAATGAATTTGGTTAATGATATTGATATGGGACTTTTTGGATTGTGTTCTTGATTGATTGAGGTTGATTCATGTTAAATTTCATGTTCTGTTTTAAATTTTTTCTCCATCTTTGACCCTAGGCCTTGACCTAGTGGTTTGTGACTCACAGTTGAGCTTTGATTTCAGGTTTACATATCCAAGTCCATAGTTGATGATGCTTCCTCACTTGAGCATTGATGTTTGCTCTAGATGTTGGCTAACTTTGAGTTGTTTTGTAGGCTTTGAGACCAAGTGGCTTAATAGCTTGTGGCTTGCACATTGTTGCTTAATGCCTTATCTGTCTGATTGTGTGATTGACTGTCTGTTTGATTGTTTGACTTGTATACTGATTGGGTTAGATTTTTTTCAGGTACCTAAGTTGCTTTGAGTTCTTTTGAACTTGCTTTTGCTTTGCTTGGTTGCTTAACCATTGAGGTATAACTCTCTGACTTCATGTAGTCTGGAAGACATGTCCTGTTATATGGGCAGACACCTGTCTGAAGCCCTCCTTAAGAGGCAATGCTTGTGTTTGTTTACTTTTGTGCCAAGCAGGAAAAGTCCTCTTATGAGGCAATTGGCAGATAAAAGAGATGTGCAATCCATCTCCTGCTATTCAGTGTGTCATTCACTTTGCTCACACACCTTGTGTTGATGCATTGTGGATAATAGCCCAAGATCTTTGTTGTGTCAGTCATATGTGGAGAAGAGTTCCTACTTTCTGAACTCCCACACTTTCATTTGTCTGAAGCTCTCCCAGGCCAGGGATAAGAGCTGTGAGGTCTTATCCTCACTTCCCATTTCATCTGCTTCACCCTAACTCTCAATGTTAGGGTTAAGAGCTAACTACACCCGATTCCAGTTGGCTTGTGTTTCACAGCCTAACCTTGTATGAGCCCAATTGTTTGCATATAGTGTGTGTGCTTGCTTTTTGTGCTTGTATGACTTTGCCTGTGCTATTTAGGATAGCTTGCTCCCTGTGCAAGTTAGATAGAAACCTTAACATAGGGATCGTATGCATGACAACTTCTAGGCTCGAGTCGTAGTCTCCCTAGTAGTTTGTGTCTCCCTTTGTATCTGGTTAGGCTAGTCCTTTTTCCCTGCGTAGGGGAACTACGTCGCCCTGATCCTCATACCAGATGAGGTACGTAGGCAGGAGATGAGCTGATCTCTCCGGGCGCCCTTTTTCTTTTTGTCTCTCTGCGTTGTGTTGGAGTCTGACGTAAGTCCAGCGATTAGCAGTTGGTTTCCTGTGTCTTGTTTGTTGTGTGCTTGGAGTCCGATGTAAGTCCAGCGATTGGCATTTGGTTTCCAGTGTGTGTTTGTTGGTTCGGAGACTGATGTAAGTCCAGCGATTGGCATTCGGTTTCCATGTTTGCCTGTTTGTGTGGAGTCTGACAAGTCCAGCGATTGGCAGTCGGTTTCCTGTGTTGGTTTTGTTTGGCGTGCGTTAGCCAAGCTACGAGTGCTCTGATTCTTCTCCTGTCAGAGAAGATACGTATGCATAGGATGCGACATCCTAGCGAGCACGTTTCCCCCTGTCCCGAACTACGTCGACTCTGATGTCTGTGCCTGACAGACTACGTAGGCCCAGGATGCGATATCCTGCCGAGTTGGTTTCTCTCGTTTTCTTGTGTTTCCTTCCAGCCTTGTGTGATGTTTGAGCAGTGTTTACCAACCTTTATCCTTTCTTTTGAGCGTGGATCCCGTCGAGTACGACGGATGCGTAGGGGTGCTAATACCTTCCCTTCGCATAACCGACTCCCGATCCCATCTCTCTTTGGTCGCGAGACCATGTCTTTCCCAGGTTTACTTCGAGCGTTTCCTTTCCCTCTTTTGGGATAAATAACGCACGGTGGCGGCTCTGTTGTTTTGTTTTCCCGCCGGTTTTTCGCGTAATGCGACACCTCTGCACCACAGGCTGGTTCTGAGCCTACTTTTGCGAAGGATGTGGACGAGCTTTTGAGAATTATAAAGAGAAGTGACTACAAGGTAGTCGATCAGTTGATTCAGACTCCGTCCAAGATATCCATTCTCTCACTCCTGTTGTGTTCGGAGGCGCACAGGGAGGCACTGTTGAAGGTCCTAAATGCTGCATATGTGCCTCAGGAGATCTCGGTGAACCAACTGGAAGGAATCGTTGCAAATGTTCATGCAAGCAACGGGTTGGGTTTTACTGATTCTGACTTAACACCAGCTGGACGCAACCATAATAAGGCTTTGCACATCTCGATGGAATGCAAAGACACCGTGTTATCTCATGTTCTGGTGGATACATGTTCCTCTCTCAATATGCTACCCAAGAGAGCCCTGTCAAGGTTAAAAGTGGAGGGTTTGGTCCTGAAGCCTTCAGATATTATTGTGAGAGCCTTTGATGGTTCTAAGAGATCGGTGTTCGGAGAGGTAGAATTGCCAATTCAGATTGGATCACAAACCTTCAACACCGTCTTCTATGTGATGGATATCAGTCCTTCCTATAGTTGCCTGCTGGGTCGTCCTTGGATCCACAATGTTGGGGCAATCTCTTCAACTTTACATCAGAAGGTTAAATTCCCAGTCAATGGAAGGATTATCACTGTCTGTGGTGAGGAGGACATTCTGGTCAGTAACCTGTCTATATTCAAGTATGTAGAGGTAGAAGGTGAATTTCATGAGACCCTATGTCAGGCCTTTGAGGCAGTTCAGATCAAGGACGCAACTCTGGTGGAAGAAGTTAAAGCGGGTGCCTCTATCTTATCCTTCAAGCAGGCACATGCCTTGGTAGATTCAGGTGTTGCTCCCGGTTGGGGACGTCTGTTGGTGTTACCAATGAAAGAAGACAAGTTCGAGATTGGGTATCAGCCGGCTCTGGCTTCTACAACGCCAACACTTCAGACTCGTCAGGGGCCGATTACTTTCTCCAGTGCTGGCGTCATTCAATATGGCCAGGTCTCTGCGGTCAACGATGAAGACGGGGATAGTGATTGCGACATCGACAACTGGGTGCATCCAAGGATCCCGGGTGAAGTCATCAACAATTGGTCTTCTATGGAGATTGTCCAAGTCACTTTTCTGGAGGAGTAATTTTCTTTCTTTGTTCATGCATATCCAAGTCTTACGTTCCGCCCAAGGCGTAATGACTCATTATACGGCTCATCTATGTGGATACCTGCATTTTTTTATCATAAATAAAGGACGTCTTTTTGCATTCAAATATTTTGTTCACTGCCTTTCTATTTTTGCAGTTTTCAAAAATCAAAAAATATCTGGCAATGTTTTGTTTAGCTTTCATTTTTTCACACTCATAAGCACATATCATCACTCATGCAGATGCACATCACCGGATCCTATTGATAACGGTTCTGCTATGGCTCGCTTCGACTTTGAAAATCCGATCTTTCAAGCTGAAGAAGAGGGTGATGAAGACTGTGAACTCCCTGAAGAACTCACCAGGTTATTAAAACAGGAGGAAAGGGTCATTCAACCGCATCAAGAGTCTGTTGAAGTGATTAATCTCGGCACCGAGGACGCCAAGAGAGAAATCAAGATAGGGGCTGCTTTGGAAGACAATGTGAAGAAGGGGCTGATTGAATTGCTGCAAGAGTATGTTGACATCTTTGCTTGGTCTTATCAGGACATGCCAGGGCTTGACACAAATATTGTGGTACACCGTTTGCCTCTCAAATAAGGTTATCCTCCGGTCAAGCAGAAGCTCAGAAGAACAAGACCAGAGATGGCCATCAAGATAAAGGAAGAAATGCAAAAACAGTTGGATGCGGGTTTTCTAGCAGTCGCAAATTTATCCGCCATGGGTTGCAAATATCGTTCCAGTACCTAAGAAGGATGGAAAGGTACGGATGTGTGTTGACTACCGGGATCTGAACAGAGCTAGCCCTAAAGATGATTTCCCATTACCTCACATTGATGTTTTGATGGATAACACAACTCAATTCTCGGTATTCTCCTTCATGGATGGCTTTTCTGGCTATAATCAAATTAAGATGGCACCAGAAGACATGGAGAAGACAACTTTCATAACCCCATAGGGCACCTTCTGCTACAAGGTGATGCCGTTTGGTCTGAAAAATGCCGGAGCAACATATCAATGAGCGATGGTGACTCTTTTCCATGATATGATTCATCATGAAATCGAGGTTTATGTTGACGATATGATTGCCAAATCTCAGACAGAAGAAGAACATTTGGTGAATCTGCAGAAATTGTTTGAGCGTTTGAGAAAATTCAAGCTGAGGCTTAATCCGAACAAGTGTACTTTCGGGGTGAGATCTGGAAAACTGCTGGGTTTTATTGTTAGTGAAAAAGGGATTGAGGTGGATCCGGCCAAAGTAAAAGCAATACAAGAAATGCCTGAGCCAAGAACAGAGAAACAAGTCTGTGGTTTCTTAGGGAGGTTGAACTACATTGCAAGGTTCATCTCTCACCTAACAGCCACGTGCGAGCCAATATTCAAATTGCTGAGAAAAGATCAGGCCATCAAGTGGAATGAAGATTGTCAAAAGGTTTTCGAGAAAATAAAAGAGTATTTGCAGAATCCTCCTATCCTTGTGCCTCTGGTCCCAGGGAGACCGCTGATTATGTATTTAACAGTACTAGAAAATTCCATGGGTTGTGTTCTCGGTCAACACGACGAGACAGGTAGGAAAGAGCATTCCATCTACTACCTGAGTAAGAAATTCACAGATTGCGAGTCGAGGTACTCAATGCTTGAAAAGACATGTTGTGCACTTGCATGGGCTGCTAAGCGATTGAGACAATACATGCTGACTCACACAACCTTATTAATCTCCAAAATGGATCCAGTCAAGTATATATTTGAGAAGCCAGCTCTCACCGGAAGGGTTTCTCGTTGGCAAATGGTACTGACAGAGTACGACATCCAGTATACATCCCAGAAAGCCATCAAGGGGAGTATTCTGTCAGACTATCTTGCTCAACAGCCGGTTGAAGATTATGAGCCGATGAAGTTTGATTTTCCAGATGAAGACATCATGTTCCTCAAGATGAAAGACTGTGAAGAGCCAGTTGTTGAGGAGGGACCTGATCTAGACGAAAAGTGGATTTTGTTGTTTGATGGGGCTGTCAACGCCAGAGGAAGTGGAATTGGTGTTGTCATTACTACTCCGAAAGGTGCCCACATGCCTTTCACCGCTCGTCTGACTTTTGAGTGCACCAATAATGAAGCTGAGTATGAAGCCTGTAACTTGGGTATTGAGCAAGCCATTGATTTGAGAATCAAGACTCTGGACATCTTCGGAGATTCTGCTCTAGTGATTAATCAAGTGAATGGTGATTGGAATACTCTTCAGCCCACTCTGGTCCCCTACAGAGATTACACGAGAAGATTGTTGACCTTCTTCACAACAGTAAAGCTGTATCATATACCTCGTGACGAGAACCAGATGGCAGATGCTCTTGCCACTCTATCCTCCATGATCAAGGTGACTCGGTGGAACCATGTTCCCAGGATTGATGTTATCTGCCTTGATAGGGCCGCGTATGTGTTTGCTGCTGAAGTGGTAGTTGATGACAAGCCCTGGTATCACGACATCAAGTGCTTTCTGAAGAATCAAGAGTACCCTGCAGGGGCATCCAACAATGATAGAAAGACTTTGAGAAGATTGGCAAGCAGTTTCTTCTTGAACAAAGACGATCTGCTGTATAAGAGGAACTTCGACATGGTTTTGCTCAGATGCGTGGATAGACACGAAGCAGACATGTTAATACAGGAAGTTCATGAAGGCTCCTTCGGTACTCATTTAGGCGGACATGCAATGGCTAAGAAATTGTTGAGAGCGGGATATTACTGGATGACCATGGAATCTGATTGTTTCAAATATGCTCGGAAGTGTCATAAATGCCAGATTTATGCTGATAAGGTACATGTGCCGCCAAATCCTTTGAATGTGATGTCTTCGCCGTGGCCTTTTGCTATGTGGGGCATCGATATGATTGGAAAGATTGAGCCGACCGCCTCCAATGGGCATCGCTTCATCCTTGTTGCCATCGACTATTTCACCAAGTGGGTCGAAGCAGCATCATTCGCGAATGTCACCAGACATGTGGTTGCCCGATTCATCAAGAAAGAAATCATTTGTCGTTATGGGATTCCCGAAAGAATCATTACTGATAATGGTTCTAATCTCAACAACAAAATGATGAAGGAGTTGTGCCAGAACTTCAACATTCAGCATCACAATTCTTCCCCTTACCGCCCTAAGATGAACGGTGTTGTTGAGGCGGCAAATAAGAACATAAAGAAGATTGTGCAGAAGATGGTCGTTACATACAGAGATTGGCATGAGATGCTACCCTTCGCCTTGCATGGGTACCGTACTTCAGTACGTACATCTACTGGGGCAACCCCTTACTCCCTTGTGTATGGTATGAAGCAGTCCTACCTGTTGAAGTGGAGATTCCTTCTCTAAGAGTCCTGTTGGATGTCAAGTTAGACGAAGCTGAAGGGATTCAGACAAGGTTCAATGAGTTGAGTCTTATCGAAGAGAAGCGAATGAAATCCATTTGTCATGGGCAGTTGTATCAGAGTCGGATGAAGAGAGCCTTTGATCAGAAAGTGCGTCCTCGGTGTTTCCAAGTCGGAGATTTAGTGTTGAAAAGCATCCTTCCTCCTCAGACAGATCATAGGGGAAAGTGGACTCCTAACTATGATGGACCGTATATTGTCACCAAGGTTTTTGATGGTGGGGCCTTAATGCTTGCAACGATGGATGGTGAAAACTTCACTTCCCCTGTGAACTCAGGCGCAGTTAAAAAATACTTCGCATAAAATAGACCCGCTGGACAGTAAAAAGAATAGTCCAGGCAAAAATGGGCATCCCGACGAACCAAGAAAATGAAAAGGTTCGGGCAAAAATTAGGGATTAAATATGAAAAGATCGTACACCCGGTAAGTTGAAAACCTGAAAAGGCAACTTAGGAAAAAATGGGTATCCCGGTGGATTGAAAACCCGAAAAGGGCGATCCAGGCAAAAGTTAGGGATTAAACGAATGACTGCGTTCTGAGTAGTTCTGAATCTCATCTCGTGTCAATGACTGGAAACTTTTGAAGGATAGGAAACCGTCCAATCACTCTTTTCAGAAAGCTGGTCATCTGGAGGATCTTGAAGACGAGCAAGTCATAGCAGAATTGGAACCCAATAGAAATCCATTTCACATTGCCATTAGATTAATTTCTGTTTTTATCTTTTGTGCGGTTACTCTTTCCAGGGATTGCTTCCTGATTTAAATGCCTATTCAGAGGCCATTCAATCAATAAAATCATGTTATTCAATATATCTCTATTTTCATTTTTATTTTACTGTTTTGTTTGCAAAAATGACGTCCGAATTTTTGATAAACATTGCATCATGAAACATAAGATCTTTAGAGGTACATGCTTAATAAACATTTAAAATTGCTGTAAACTTTAAGTGCTTTGGATCGTCTATTCAGAACAGGTACCCTCGGGGCATTTCCTTAAGGTTCCCAGCCGATGATCGTGAATGTTTTCCCCCAACAGTCGAAGTTGATATCTTATCCCTACAGAGTTGATCAGAGCATTAGATTCTTCGATCCCCCGCAGGCTCTCACTGCTGTACCTCCCCCAAGCGGTTGTTTCAGAATATACACTCCCCAGTAGAGTTGACGGTGCCAGACTATATATCCCCAGCGGAGTTGACAGTGCCAGACTGTATCTTCCCAGCAGAAGCGGCTACTCCTTAGGGTTCGATGCCAGATCGATGATCTCGACGCCAGACCCATGGTCTCTTTCCTTGAAGAAGAATCTCGGTACCGTATCGATGTTTGCTTCCCCTGCTAAGTCGTCTCTCTCGCAGATTATGGTTGCCAGAACCACTGTCACCTTCCCCAACAACAGGTTTTCAGTGCCGTTCTCTCCCCAGTCAGAGTCTCGGTATTTCGTCATTGCTAGAACACCATGTGGCGGGTCATTTCCCCACAGAGTTCTTTGCACTGTGCATCTCCAACAGCCTTGTCAGGGTCCAGAAGATGGTGCTCATTTCCCCAGCAGATTCCCTTGTCTCGGCTTGGCATTCTACCCAGCATTTCGCATCCCTTCATGTTGAATTATATTGCATTGCATCCTCCTAAATCACGTAGCATTTCCATTTTCATGGAGCATTACGCCATTGAAAAATTCAAACATGCGCATGTAAAGCATAAAACATTCTCGGTATCTCAACTGATAAGCCAGAAGTTGTTTCCAGTACTCAGACTGAAGATTGTTCATGACTTACCTTTATTATCCCCAGCAAGTGTCATTGGCCCATGCGCCGCCTCTATTATCTTTCCCTATTTTCTGCCGATGCTGACAGGCATGAAGTTTTTCCGGTATTCAGACCGAAGTGGCATTCAGGCCAGTTTTCCGATATTCAGATCGAAGTGGCATTCAGGCCAATTTTCCGATATTCAGATTGAAGTGGCATTAACGCCAGTTTTCTGATGTTCAGATCGGAGTGGCATTCAGGCTAATTTTCCGATATTCAGATCGAAGTGGCATTCAGGCCAATTTTCCGATATTCAGATCGAAGTGGCATTCAGGCCAGTTTTCTGATGTTCAGATCGATGTGGCATTCAGGCCAGTTTTTCGATGTTCAGATCGAAGAAGTTTTCGACGTTTAGGTCGATGCAACTTGTGGCATTCAGGCCAATTTTCCGATATTCAGATCGAAGTGACATTCAGGCCAATTTTCCGATATTCAGATCGAAGTGGCATTCAGGCCAGTTTTCCGATGTCCAGATCGAAGAAGTTTCCGACATTCAGGTCGACGCAACTTGTGGCATTCAGGCCAGCCTCTCGGTGTTCAGACCGATATTAATAATCTCATATCTTCCGATGTTCAGATCGAAGTCATTTCCAGTATTCAGACTGATGAGAGGCATTCAGGCCATGGTTATTTCTGTGTTACCATTTATTTTGGTATCCAGGTTAACATTCTTTTTCGGTATTCAGACTGACTCTCACCGTACCAGACAGATTCTTCTTTCAAGACCACCTCTTTGCCGATTTTGACAGGCATTGTTACTTCACTTCACTTCAGTGTAAATTTTCAGGTTTATTGTATTCAATCCCTTGATACCTCGAAAGTGCGAAAGTCGCTGCTATCTTCTTTCCGGGTCTCCAGTTGATTGAATAGGGGCAGCTGTAATACCTCAAAATTTTCCCCCCTCATTCATGCATTCATTTTTAGGTCATTTAACATTTCATATTGCATTTCATCATGTCAATCGGAATTAGATCCAAAAAGCTTGAATATCATCCAAGACACTTTGTGGGTCCTATCTGGGTGATCAGTCAACACAAGGGAATGGCTTGAGATACTTCCAACATGTTCAAATGGGGTCTATTCATCAATCAAAACGTTAATCTTGAAGGAGCAAAAGTTTGTTCATGAACTGTCATGCTCGCTAGGCGAAGCCAACGCGTTTTGAAAAAAAAAAGAAAAAAAACGAAAAATAAGTAAATAAATAAATAAAATATAACAAAAAATCTTGGACTTGGACCTCTCTCTTTTTGAGCCCACAAAGTTACAAAAATCAGGTTAAAAATTCTAGACTTTCATCTCCCAAGAAACCCTGGGGAAAAAGATAGTGATAGAAGAGCTAACAGAGTTCAGAGCAACCTCCAGAGACTGAAAGGAACTCATCTGCAAAGAGCCAATTCCATCTCATATAGTGAGAGATCTCTGGGTTTCTTGCTTCTTTAGCTATTATTACTTCGGATCTTTATCCGTGTGGTAGATCTCTTGATCCCTTTATCTTTCCCGCATTTTACCGCTTTCTTAGCTGGAAGACCTCAATATGAGGCAATGTTTTCTTTTGTTTGTTTACTTTTGTGCCCAAAGACCTCCAAGAAGAGGCATCAGTGCTAAAGACCTCCTTGAAGAGGCAATTGACGGATAAAAGGGATTAGTAATCAATCCCCCGTTATTCAGTGCGTCGTTCTTTAAGATCACACTACGTGTCGATGCTTCAGAACCAAAAGCCCAAGATCTTTTGTCCGGCCAGTCAGTGGAGAGGGTTCCACCTTTCTGAATCCCCACTTTTTGTCATGAGCTCACCCTGTCCAGGGTTAAGAGCTATGAGGTCTTATCCTCATTACCCTTTTGATCTGCTCACCCTGACGCTCAATGTCAGTGGTTAAGAGCCCGTTTGATTACCCTTCCATGGCTTGTTTGTCGAGGTTGATATGACCCCTCTTGACTAAAGCCCTACCCATGTATGTTTGAGCCCCTTTGTTGGCGTGTTTACTTTAAGATACAAGTTTTGTGTGGTGTGATCGTTTCCCCATAAGATTGCTAGGCTTCGTACAGTCTCCCGTTTGCATGTCAATTAAGGTAGCGCGGTTCCTTCGTCTAGGACTTCCTTTTTGCATGAGCATCCCTAAAACACCCCAACTCATTGATTTTTCTTCTCCTAAGAACATGTTTACTCTTTCTACTACAGGCGAGTAAGTCTCCAAAGGTCGAGCATCCGGTAGATTGCGTAGTAACGTCGTTCACCCAAAAACACAACCCTTAACCCGTAGTTTGCCGAACTACGGCTTGCCCTGATTCTCATTCCAGATCAGATACGTAGGCATAAGACGCGATGTCTTAGAGAGCACACTCCTCTTTAACCCCTAGGTAGCCGAGCTACGAAGACTCTGATTCTCATATTCAGATGAGACACGTATGCAGTGGATGCGACATCTGTGCGAGTCATTTTCTTTTGACCCCCCTTTTAGTAAATAGTACATTAGATAAACCCACACCCTTTAGACAAGAACAACAAGAGTGGATCCCGTAGAGTACTACGGATGCGTAGGGGTGCTAATACCTTCCCTTCGCATAATCGGCTCCCGAACCCAAGATTTGGTTGCGAGACCTTGTCTTTTCCTTTCCTTTTTCCAGGTTTACTTCGAGCGTTTCCTTTCCCTCCTTTGGGATAAATAACGCACGGTGGCGACTCTTCTGTCATTTCTTTTTTCGCCGGTTGTTTTTTCGCATTCTTTTTTCAGGTTGCGACATTTACAAATTTCAGTTTCTGGTGTAGGGTGGATGTCACGGCGCCTGCCTCGTTAATCCATGGTCTGCCTAAGAGACAGCTATACGATGGGTGAATATCCATAACCTGGAAGGTAATCTGGAAATCACTGGGTCCTCTTTTGACTAGGAGATCAACTTCCCCAATCACAGTTTTGCGAGATCCATCGAAAGCCTTCACAACTACTCCACTCTGCCTCATGGGAGGCCCTTGATATGATAGTTTCGAAAGAGTGGTTTTTGGCAATACATTCAATGATGACCCAGTGTCCACCAGCACATTGGACATGGCGTCGTCTTTGCAACCCACAGATATATGTAATGCCAAGTTGTGGTCCCTTCCCTCCTCGGGGAGATCAGAGTCACAGAAACTCAAGTTGATACAAGCAGTAATGTTTGCAACAATGCTATCGAATTGTTCTATCGTGACATCATGATCTACATATGCCACATCCAAAACCTTCTGCAGAGCCTCTCGGTGTGGTTCTGAATTCAATAGCAATGATAGCACCGATATTTTGGATGGCGTTTGTAGAAGCTGGTCTACAACGTTGTACTCGCTTCTCTTTATGAGCCTCAGCATCTCATCGCAGTCTTCTTTCGTATTGCAGCTTGGGCCAACAGAAGCAGGAGTTATCAATGTAGAGGAGGGCTTAACAACAGGTGCCGGATTCGGAGTGCTCACAGCATTCCCAATCGGGCGTTCAACAGAATCATCATTAGCTTAGGGCTTTGAGGGTGCTGAAAATACACGACCACTGCGGGTCAAACCACTAACATCCGCAATGTTAACAACAGAGGAAGATGGCAAGGACACCTCTTTCCCATTTTCTACAACGACAACGTTGTAGCGATAGGGAATTGCTTTTCGGAAGAGTATGGTACTGGTCCGGCCGGCTTGATGGTTAATGCGGGAGAAGCCTTCTGCTTGCTACCATCATACTTGATGATAACAGGATCGGGGATTTGAAACACTTGATGATAATATAAAAGATTATCGAATCCACAGAGACCAGATGTCAATCTATCGTTATCTATTGTTATGGTATTTATCAAAGGCAATCAAAATAGGTGTTTCTGGAGTGTGCAATGAAAAGTAAAGTTTGAAACAAAAATTAATTAATAAAGATAGGGTCGAATGTAATTCACGTAATTAATTGATAATCCAATAACTTGCTAGTAGAGCTACTTACGGGCAATGTTTCCTACTTTGAAAAGAACTAATTTAACAGGAACTGTCGCTTTCGCGTATTCAGAACCGAGTTATACTCCCTAATCAAACCCTCTTATTGTCACTTATAAAAAGGCGCGCATTGCGTTAGAGTAGTAAACCTATTTTTAAGAAATATAGTATTTTGACTAAGTTGAAAAGTATTATAACCTGGATTTCTTAACCAAAAGAGGTTCTCACGAACCAGACTCTAAACTTATAAACGCGTCCGAAAATAGTTTTAAAATCTCTTTTCTTCTTAATGTTAAAATCTCCTAATGAACTAAACAAAGCGCTTTCGCTGTTTTTGAAATAGTTAAAAACAATTTAGTTTAAAAAGACGTTGGACGGCTTTCGATCTTACCCAACAGAATTGAAGTGCGGGAAAACTTAAGTTGAAAGTTAAAATAGCCCTTAAGTGTTTCTACGAACAGTTGTACGGATTACTGGTTCAATTACGATCCTTACATTCTAACCTTATAAATTTAGCTAGACATGGTAAAGTAAAAGTGAATTAAAATAAATAAAAGTAGTGCGAGTGCGGAAAGTAAATAAAAGTAGTGCGAGTGCAGGAAATAAATAAAAGTAAAGCGAGTGCGAGAAATAAATAATTTAAAGCGAGTGCGAGGAAGTAAATAATTTAAAGCGAGTGCGGGAAATAAATAATTTAAAGCGAGTGCGAGGAAATAAATAAAGTAAAGCGAGTGCGGGAAAATAAATAAAGTAAAGCGAGTGCGGGAAAATAAATAAAGTAAAGCGAGTGCGGGAAAATAACTAAAGTAAAGACAAGTAATAAAAACCTGCTCCAATCGGAGGGTTGAATAAATTGCAATGCGGAAATGAAAATGGCGGCAGGATTAACTTCCTTCCAAAGTGCTCCAAACTCGATTACAAACTCTATCACAAACTCGATTACACAATTGTGGTAACACTCCAATGTGAAGCGATTACCACTTTATAAAACTGAATATATGCCTAAGTGAAACAAAGTTGCTTCTGAGTTTGCCTCTGCTCTAAGTTTGGATGATTGTAAAAGTGAATTCGAGTTTCTATTTATAAGCAAGTAAAAAGATGGAAATGACTTGGATGCCCTTCAACTTGAAAATGGAGGGAAACTGTTTTCCTCTTGTGGCGCCCGCCACAAGGCCATGGCGCCCGCCACAAGGCCAAAGTGAGGCGCCTTAGAAATAGAAACAGTTTTCTCTAGGATTTGTTTTATCTCCCTATTAGATACTTATACATGGACACTAGTTTGTGGGTGGTACGGTGTTTGCTACTCTATGCCTAACTCCATATTTTCTTAAAAGTTTGTCAAATATTCTCGATATAAAGTGTGATCCTCCATCGCTTATGACTAAACGTGGTGTTCCAAATCTAGGGAATATATAGTTTTTAAATAGTTTGATTACTACCCTAGTGTCGTTTGTGGGTGCGGCTATAGCTTCAATCTACTTAGACACATAGTCTACAGCTACTAAGATGTACCTATTTCCTAAGGATGGTGGAAAAGGTCCCATGAAATCTATACCCCATACGTCAAAGAGTTCTACTTCCTGAATGTTTCTTAAGGGCATTTCATCACGTCTTGAAATGTTTCCAGTGCGTTGGCATCTATCACATTTGACAATGCAAGCATAGACATCACGCCACATGGTAGGCCAGAATAGGCCAGCTTGAAGAATCTTGGCGTATGTCTTAGAGGTGCTCGCATGTCCACCATAAGGTGCAGAATGACAATACTCGATAATATTATTTACCTCTTCTTCTGGAATGCAACGGCGAAAATGCCATCTTTACCCCTTTTGAAAAGGAGTGGTTCGTCCCAATAGAAGTTTCTCACATCGTGGAAGAATTTCTTCTTGCGGTGGTAGTCAAGATCAGGGGGTACTATATCAGCAGCTAGGTAATTAACAAAATATGCATACCAGGGTACGTTATTTATTGCTAAGGAATTTTGGGAGTGCTCAAAAGGATCTAGGTTATTATCTTCAATGGTTTTTACTCTAGCGATCAGTCTATCATAGGCGAAATCATCGTTTTTGGGTACTAGTTCAGGCTTTAGATGTTCTAGCCTAGAAAGGTGATCGGCTACTACATTTTCAGTGCCTTTTTTATCTCTTATGTCTAAATCAAACTCTTGTAGTAATAGAATCCATCGGAGTAACCTGGGCTTGGCATCTTTTTACTTAATAGGTAACGAATGGCAGCATGATCGGTGTAAACAATAATTTTTGCTCCTACTAGATAAGATCTAAATTTGTCTATAGCGAAAACTACAATGAGTAATTCTTTTTCAGTTGTTGCGTAGTTAAGTTGGGTAGCATCTAGGGTTCTACTGGCATAATAAATGGCATGTAATTTTTTATCTTTCCTTTGTCCTAGAATGGCTCCAACTGCATAATCACTAGCATCGCACATTATCTCAAAAGGTTCTGACCAATCAGGTGGTCTCATAATGGGTGCAGATACTAATGCTTGTTTTAAAAGATTAAATGCGTCATTACATTTTTCATCGAAAATGAATTCAGCATCTTTCATTAAAAGTCCAGTTAAAGGTTTGGTTATTTTGGAGAAGTCCTTAATAAAACGCCGGTAGAACCCAGCGTGTCCAAGAAAGCTTTGGACTTCTCTGATGGTTTTTGGTGGTTTTAGGTTTTCTATAACTTCTATTTTAGCTTTATCTACCTCTATACATTTTTCGGAAATTATATGTCCTAAAACTATTCCTTCGGTTACCATGAAATGACATTTTTCCCAATTTAGAACGAGGTTCACCTCCACGCATCTCTCCAGGATTTTCTCAAGGTTAGCAAGACAATTGTGGAAATTAAATCCGCAAACCGAGAAATCATCCATAAACACTTCCATGATACCATCTAGGTAATCTGCAAAAATTGACATCATACAACGTTGGAAAGTAGCTGGGGCATTACAGAGGCCGAACGACATTCGTCTGTAGGCAAAAGTTCCATAAGGGCATGTAAAGGTAGTTTTTTCTTGATCTTCGGGGTGGATAGGTATTTGGAAGAATCCGGAGTATCCATCTAGATAACAGAAGTAAGAGTGTCTGGCTAGACGTTCCAACATCTGGTCTATAAATGGTAAAGGGAAATGATCCTTCCTAGTTGCTTTATTTAATTTTCTATAATCTATACACATTCGTTATCCTCCTTCTAAACGTTTTGCTACATGTTCGCCTTTATCGTTTTGCACGACTGTGATGCCTCCCTTTTTAGGTACTACATGCACATGGCTCACCCACATACTATCTGAGATCTGGTAAATTATACCTGTCTCAAGTAACTTAAGAACTTCCTTTTTAACAACATCACTCATTATAGGGTTTATTCTTCTCTGATGTTCCCTAGAGGGTTTTGAATCTTCTTCTAGCGAAATCCGATGCATGCATACGGATGGACTTATACCTTTCAGGTCAGAGATATTATATCCTAAGGCTGAGGGATATCTTCGTAAAACGTCTAAAAGTTGGTTCGTCTCCTCTTGGCTCAAGGTAGCACTAACTATAACTGGACGGTTCATCTTTTCATCGAGGAACTCGTATCTCAGGTTCTTAGGCAGTTCCTTAAGTTCTAAGGTTGGTTTCTTAGGGCATGGCATATGATCTGGGGTAAGGGATAAACATTCGTAAAGGTTATCATCGATGTAGGGTTTCTTAAAGTCATCATCTTCCCTTATGAGAGTTGATGGTAACTTAATTGTTTTTATAATTTCTTTTTGTTCTAATTCTCTAACACATTCATCAATGATATCTAAGGCATAACACGAATCTCCCATCACAGGTGCCATAAGAAATTTCGAAAGTATAAATTCTATTTTCTCGTCACCTACCTCAAATGTCAACTTTCCTTTCTTGACATCTATTATGGCTCCTGCAGTCGATAAGAATGGTCTACCTAGAAGGATTGGTATATCATTGTCCTCTTTGATGTCCATGACAACAAAATCAGTAGGGATAAATAACTGACCTATCCTAACAGGAACATCTTCTAAAATGCATATCGGATATTTAACAGATCTATCGGCTAACTGAAGTGACATCTTAGTGGGCTGTAATTCTCCTAAGTTTAACCTCTCACAAACCGCTAAAGGCATTAGGCTTACAGTAGCTCCTAAGTCTAGAAAAGCTTTTTCGATGACATGATTACCCAAAAGGCAAGGAATGGAGAAATTTCCAGGATCTTTATCTTTATCTTTGAGGACAATTCATTTGTGTTTGCCTAATACCTTGCACCATTGTTGCCTGATTGGATTTGTCTGTCTGTATGATATTAACTGTTGAGTGTTTGTCTGTACAGTTGAACTGATTGGTTTAGATTTTTTCACAGGTACCTAAGTTGCTTTAAGTTCATTTGAACTTTGCTTTGCTAGCTTGTGGTTTGCTTACCACTAAGGTATAACTCCTTTGACTTCATGTAGTCTGGAAGATCTGTCCTGTTATGTGGGCAGGCACCTGTCTGAAGCCCTCCTTAAGAGGCAATGCTTGTGTTTGTTTAATGTTGTGCCAAGCAGGTAAAGACCTCTTAAGAGGCAATTGGCAGATAAAAGGGGTGTGCAATCCATCCCCTGCTATTCAGTTGTGTCATTCACTTTGCTCACACACCATGTGTTGATGCATTGTGAATAAGAACCCAAGATCATGTTGTGCCAGTCATCTGTGGAGAAGAGTTCCTACATTCTGAACTCCCACACTTTCTATTTGAGTCAAGCTCTCCCAGGCCTGGGATAAGAGCTGTGAGGTCTTACCCTCACTTCTCATTTCATCTGCTTCACCCTAACTTTCAATGTTAGGGTTAAGAGCTAAAAACACCCCATTCCAGTTGGCTTGTTTTTACAGCCTAGCCTTGTATGAGCCCATTTGTTTACATATAGTGTGTGTGCTTGATTTATTGTGCTTGTATTTGTTTGACTGTGCTATTTAAGATAGTTTGCTTCCTGTGCAAGTTAGATTAGAAACCTCAACATAGGGATCGTATGCATGACAACTTCTAGGCTCGAGTCGTAGTCTCCCTAGTAGCTTGGTATCTCCCTTGTCTCTGGTTAGGTTAGAATTTCTTTCCCTGTTTAGGGGAACTACGTCGCCCTGATCCTCATACCAGATGAGGTACGTAGGCAGGAGATGAGTTGATCTCTCTGGGCGCCCTTTTTCTTTTTCAACCCCTTTGAGTTGTGTTGGAGTTTGACGTAAGTCCAGCGATTGGTAGTTGGTTTCCTGTGTCTTGTTTGCTTGTTGGAGTCTGACGTAAGTCCATCGATTGGCAGTTGGTTTCCTGTGTGTGTTTGTTGGTTCGGAGTCTGATGTAAGTCCAGCGGTTGGCATTCGGTTTCCATGTTTGCCTGTTTGTGTGGAGTCTGACGTAAGTCCAGCGATTGGTAGTCGGTTTCCTGTGTGGTTTTGTTTGGCGTGCGTTAGCCGAGCTACGAGTACTCTGATTCTTCTCCGGCCAGAGAAGATGCGTATGCATAGGATGCGACATCCTAGCGAGCACGTTTCCCCTGTCCCGAACTACGTCGACTCTGATGTCTGTGCCTGACAGACTACGTAGGCCCAGGATGCGATATCCTGCCGAGTCCCGTTTCTTTTGTCTTCCTGTGTTTCCTTCCAGCCTTGTGTGGTGTTTGAGCAGTCTTTAGCAACCTTATCCTTTCTTTTGTGCGTGGATCCCGTCGAGTACGACGGATGCGTAGGGGTGCTAATACTTTCCCTTCGCATAACCGACTCCCGATCCCATCTTTCCCTGGTCGCGAGACCATGTCTTTTCCAGGTTTACTTCGAGCGTTTCCTTTCCCTCTTTTAGGATAAATAATGCACGGTGGCGGCTCTGTTGTTTCGTTTTCCCGCCGGTTTTTCGCGTAATGTGACAACTAGGGAGTCACTTGTTGGGGAAACACCAACCTCTCGACCATGTTGGAGAAACAAATTCTGAAATCGAACCAGATTACCCAATGTCGCAATGCTGAACTCCTCAGAGTAACATATTCACCAACCAGTTAAATCCATTCTCGGATGGTGACCACGGCTTGGGGCTAGCTTATGCTTGCAATGCTGATGCATGAATTTTACAGCGTAATGCTCCATAACCATGGAAATGCTACGCAATTAATGATGCAATATGCTATGCTTTTCTAAATGATGGATGCATAAAAATATCCCCCTCCGGGGACTCTACTAGGGAGATCGAGGAAATCTGCTAAGGAACTCAATATCACTCCAATCTCCACCCTGCTGGGGAATAGCACTGCTGCTGGGGAAAGGATAATCCTTACTGGGGACGATCTCCATTGAACCCGATCGCTTGGGGACTTTGTTGGGGAAGAAACTACCAACACAAACCTCCGTTGGGGAAACAGCAACCTTCAGACTTGCTGGGGAAATAACAATCTCAACCCTGCTGGGGATTTCAACACTTCAGGCCTGCTGCTGAGGAACAAACTACCCACATACACCTCCACTGGGGAGACTACAACCTTCAGGCTCGCTGGGGAACTAACAGTCCTCGGACTTGCTGGGGAAAGGGCAACCTTTAGACTCGCTGCTGAGGAAACACTGATCTTGGCCTCGCTGGGGAGATAACACTCTCAACCCTACTAGGGAGGTACGAAATTTTGACATGGAACACCTGTCGACTCGTCGAACCCTGGCATTCACCATCCAACCACAGTGTCAGCTTTGTCACTTTTGAGGGCTCTCAGACTTTGAAGAGTCTTCTTGATGAACCCTCTAGGATCGCCGTCATTCTTTCGCTGTCTTTTCACGGTTCTTCTATCCCTCATCCCTGATTGGACTCCACTGGGGATCTTTCGTCGGAAAGGCTTCATATCACAACCTGCAAGTGAGTAAAAATACCCAACAGCACCTGCAAAAGAGATCGTCAGATAAAAACGTGCCCCAGGCACCAGAATTTCAGCACCTAGGTCACTCAACCTTCCGAATAAGATTTCAGGTTTTCAATCTTATGAGCATGCATTGGGAGGGACCCCTATGTCTCAAAATACAAAGATTCTTTATCAAAACAAACGGATGTTTTTGCAATCAAAGCGGTTGTGAAAATAAAAACAAAATTGTCGCACCTCGGAAAAAAATGGGGATACGACTTCAAAGCGAAGCGCGATCGCACGCTCGCAATGATGGACTGAACAGAGTCGCCACTGAACTTTATTTATTCCTAAAAAGGAAAGGGGAAATATCGATAAAACCCAAGACAAATGAAAGGATAGGATATGGTCATCGCAACCAATATCAGGGTTCGGGAGTCGATTACGTGAGGGGAAGGTATTAGCACCCCTCACGTCCGTTGTACTCAACGGGAACCATTAGGTTAGTTGTGTGCGTTAGTGCTAGTTTGAAATGTTAGGCTTTTCAGTTATTAGGTGGGAAAGAAAGAATAGAAGAGAGGAAAATGTTTTTGGATTTTTGACGAAGGACTAAACCTATGTTTTTTTATTAATGGGCCTGACAAGATTTACAAATCCTGCTCCTACGTATCTCAAAAGAGACATCAAGGCTTACGTAGTTCTGGGTAGAAAAATCTTTATTTGTTGGTCGATTTTAGCGAAAGTTATACTGTATTAATCGACGAAAACATTGTTTTACCCAAAACAGATGAGGAGTGGACGTATACCACACATCGAACGGATTTATAAATCTACATTCGGAAAAGCGTCATTTATCTCTACTCAACAATCGTGGCCGAAACATTGTTTTGTATCACTTAAGACAAGATACCTTTCGTTTATGAAAAAGGTTTTTGATTAGTCGCACGGCGGCGAGAAAGAGTTTGATTGGTTGGATGTATTTTGAGTGATGGCGAGAACTTGGATGAGCGAGATATACATCTCGAATCCTAGCCTTAGGAGTGCATGGTATACACCATGATCCATTTCCATCTTTATTGAAAGAGGTTAAGATAGGAATTAAGTATTTTGGAATTTGATTGAGAAAGGGTTTGAAGAAAACGCATTGACAATTTTAAATGATGGCGAGAGTTAAGATTGACGAGGCATACGTCTCGAATCTTAACCTCAGGAGTGCATGGTATACACCATGTTCCATTTCCACCTTTATTGAGAAAATATTAAATAAGAATTATGTATTTTGAGTTTTGTTGTGAAAATGACTTGACCTTAGATCAAGTATTGATGGACGTTTAAAAGAAATTTGAATGAGTGTTTGAGGAAAACAAAGTGGATAAATTTGGATGATGGCGAGAGCTAGGATTGACGAGATATACATCTCGAATCCTAGTCTCAGGAGTGTGTGGTATACACCACGTTCCATTTCCATCTTTATTGAAAAAGTCTTGAATATGAATTAATATTTTTTGAGTTTTTATTAGAAAAAATGGCTTGACGTTGGATCAAGCATTTGATGAAGTTTGAGAGAAACGGAATAGAATAGGAGGGAGAAGTGAATTGATTTGTTTATTGAGAAAATACTCGACGTTGAATCGAGTCTTTATTTTTTTATCTTTTGGAAATTGTTGATTTTATTCTTGGGTTAGTATTTAACTAAATAGTCAAACAAATAAAGAAATGAAATAGTACAAGATTGTTACACATCGGGGGAGTGGGGTACATTTGGTCAAATGGGGATTAAAAAATCATGAAATAATTAAATCGGGCCCAAACAACAAATAATGCAATGCATGAGTGTAAGTGCAAGAGAATCGGCTCATTGTAAGAAAGCCCAAGAGTAAGCTATGTGAGGTTGATGGCGATGCTTAAAAAGCAATCGACTTACAAGGGTGTGAAAATGGGCTCGATATTGAATCGAGAAAAGTATGATTTTTTTAGTTTTCAAATGGTTTCGAACACATGATGCAATTAAAAGAAAAAACAAATCTATGATATTAAACAATAATAAAAACTATGAGTAATAAAGCATAAACATAAAAGAAAATGTTAAAAGAAAAAAAACTACACATAGAGGTATCGAACCCACTACACTAAAGACCTAGAAACCACTCACCTTCACCAGACCACTTACTAACTAATTGTTATCTTAATGCTAACTTAAATATATAAACTAAGATAAATTAAAAAAAGAATAAAAATAGAAAAACTAATAAAAAAACTAGTGGACTACCCTAATTAAACCCAGCCATTTGGCTGTTGGGTTTCCAAAGGGAATAAGTTGGAAATATAACATACCAATATTAACTACTATCCTAGGAAAATTGAACGTTTTTTCTTTAAGGTTTATTCTATTTGAAGTAAATTAAAAGAAAAGAAAGGAAAAAAAGAAATAGTAACAGATTGGCTCAACCTCACTTCTCTCTCAGACTCTCACAAAAAAACAAACAATCACTCTCTCGAACGTCGCTCGACCTTCTCCCTCTCAATCGTGTCCTCAACCTCAACCCTTTCTCTCAATCACTCTCTCTCACCCTCAATCATTTACAAACTTCATTCTATACGCACACAGAAACGAAAGTTTTGACGAGATTTAAACGGATAACACTCACCTTCGGCGAGGATTCTTGTGGTGGAGGTGAGCTTGCAATGGGCTCCCTTCGCTAGGTTTCAAGGTTTTCCGCCGTCGATGGAAATCAGGTTCGTTCCCTTGATGTTTAGCGTTTTTCTTGTTTTTGGATTAGGGCTCTCTCCTCCTTTTTTTGGTCGCCTCCGATCCCCCTTTTTTATATATCCTCCCTACCTAGGGTTTCAGATTGGTGTATAGAGATTCAAAAAGAAACTTTTTCGAAGTGCTTTTTGGTGCTCAGCTTTTGATTGCTCTCTTTGATGCCTGGATTCGAAAATGGTAATGTGAACAGTGTACTTTCTTCCTCTAATTTGTCTCGGTTCCATTTCAGGTATTTTCGAATCTTTACTGCCTTGGCTAATTGTATGTTTTTTTTACTGCAGTGAATTCGGTTTGGAGGGTTCATTGTGGGGGATTTATTCTGAGTTTGTTTTTCTGGTTTTCTGTTACAGGTTATGGAGAGGGAGTTGGAAACCAGTTCCTTCAGTTGGTTCTATGATGGTTCTTTCGCTCCATTCATGCTAACATTTTATGGTGATACTTCTCACGCCGCAGCTCAGTCGTTTTGACCAACTTCACCTTATGACAATGACCTACAGCTTGGTAGCATATATGGCCTAACAACTTGGTATCAAGGGAAATGCAACATCGATCATATGCATCGGTAACGAATTCCATACCATCCATGATGATTGCGGTGAGATGGTATCGTTGTGTTAGCCACATCAAGTGCATTTAGCACCTCCTCTGTCAAGAATTTTCAATCTAAAGTCACTGATCTCCCCATGTTTCTCTCTTCCGTTGATGTATCCATGAAATTCCAGAGTTTTAACATGCTAGCGCAAATATCCTTTAACTTTTATATTAAGACTTTTCTCTTTGATCTCTGTTGTGGATTTTTCTCTTGGGAGTTCGTATATATCAGGAAGAATAGCGACAATAGCATCATTGCCAAGGACGAGTTTCTGTTTGAGATGATCGATGCAGAATGTCTTGAATCTTGCTTTAGCAACTGGACTGCCGTATGATGATGCGCTTCTGCAGATAAGTTCTAGTTTCCATAAGGCTCACCTGAAATTTTCCTTGTGATTTCAATAGCATTGAATTGTTGAAAATTTATTGCTTATGTCAATGCCTTTCTCTTTGCAACATTGCTTTTCTCCCATGCCTGTGGAACTGTTCCTGTACTTGTTTAACACTGCAATAATTTCCTTTCTGGTTTCTTCCAAGAATTTTCACCATTTGCTCTTTATTTCCTTGTTGTAACAAGAATACCCTTTTCTTTATTTCAGGTACATGCTGAGCTGCCTCTTCTGCCACTGCAAAAGCCCTTTCTATAGCACATTTTGAGTTCTCTATGGTGGATGATATTGTACTCTCAGTTGCATCCTTAATTTGCTTTTCAATCAGATGAGCTGCTTCAGCAGCAGTGGTTTCAACAGGTGAAATTCTGAGTTAAGCATCTTCTAATACGTGAGCAGTTACCTGCTGGAAAATAACCTCCGCTAACTTTCAACCTGCACTGCAATATCAACAGCATCTTGTTTGGCAAGGACCAACTTAAATTACAGAGAGAACTTCTCTTCAACGGATTCCTCCAGATTTTCCCGAAAAAGATTTGGCAGACTCAAGCTCAGGTATAGCTACTTCTTTGTCATGTACCAAGGCAACAATGTATTCCTGGTTTTTGTGCTACAGTGATCCTCCTTTTTCTGAATGTCATCAATTGGCTAATGATGATGCCGGTGCAATAACACATCACTGATCTCGCATGTTTTTTTTTGTAGTGCAGTCATTGTCCTGATGCATTTCCTCCATAATTTTGTATAATAGATTCAAAAAGCAATGGCAGCAGCTGTGAGTTCATTGATGATTCTAGCAACATCGAATACCGGCAATGACATCGGCATCCGTGGTGGAATTTTCTGAGGCTTCCTAATCAAAGATGTGGAGGTGTCTTAAAGTGATCAATTTTGATACAACTTTTGTAGAAAGCTCCATTTTTTCATTAGGTCTCAATGTTAATGTTTGTAACAAAACTGCTTAAGGATTTGTAAAGACTTCCCAGTCCTTTACAGTTTGACAAGTTAAAATATCTTAAATGTTTCAATTTTCTAATTGATCTAGAAAACTTGCTTAAAGAAACAATCCGTCAGCTTCAAGACATGCAAGTGTTTGAATTTTGAAATGATTGGCAATTTATCCTCATTGAATTCTTCCTCATTGGAAGGCAGTAAAATCAAAGTTTGCAGCCTACTTCCATCTAATGAGTCCAACAAATGAATTGCCTTGGATTCCAATGATACATGGCGTTTTGTCTCACTGTCTAAGCAACAACGAACAATGCCAGCTACTCGCATTTCAAGATCATGCATTAAATCATGCATCTTGAAACTAACAATATCACCATCCTCACCCACTTTTGCATCTTGGCAAATGACCTCATCAAGAAAACTTTACAAATTCTTCACCTGTGTCTTCCACAAGTTGCTTTTCATCCGAGCCTTCTCCCATGAAAATATTGCGTACTGCAACATTCATTACTAACCAGTGACTTGCTGAATCTTGCAAGCTAAAATTTGTAGGAGGCACCATATTTTTAACAATGAGGGGAGATTGGTTATTAGACCTTTCAAAGGCAGACAAATTGGATTCATGTACCAAGTGAGATGTACTATTTTGATTTAAAATGAGCTATGGATGGAAAATGGATCATGTTTGGTTATGAAATGGATATGGATTTTAGAAATAATCCGAGACTAATCAAAATGTCAATTAAAAAAAAATTAAAAAAAAGTCAAATAAAAACCAATAAAAATCAAATTAATCTATAATTTGTTAAAATTACTTTGATGTCAAATTCTAACATTTATTTGGATATTTAAAAATCAATTAGAATTTGAATCATTAGTAAAAATACAATTAAGATTAAATTGAAATTTGGAATTTAGACTTAATTTGAAATTAAAATTGAAAAATAAAAAGAGTCAAATTTTTAGAATCCATTTCATAATCAAAACACCATGATAAAGAAAAACTAAAATAATGAGCAATGTTTATCAAAAATTATGGATTTTGGGAATGGATGGTTGCCTTTGGTCATGAATGTATGCAAATGAACTTTAGACCAAGTGTCAAATAAAAATGAAAAAAAATGAAAAAATTCAGGACCAAAATCGGGGTATGACAGTTGCCCCTATTTAAGTATCTTCAACTAGATCATATGAAGCAGGACACTCTTCGTATGATCATAGTGGGAGATGGTTAAATACTAAGACCCGGATTTTGATCCTGAATCCCTATGACATGATGTGATATGATATGATATGATATGATATGCATGGATGCATGATTCTCTTTTTGTGACTTTTAATTTTCTTCCCTGCTAGGGATATGGTGGACCCTTGACAGGAGATGCTACTAGACAGACCAATATGTGGGGAATACTGATGATCCACAGGGAGACAGACAAATGGGGTAAAAAAAAAGCTTGCTGGGGAAACAATCCTGCTGGAGAAACAGGCACACACTGGGGAGTACTTGAAGTGAAACTTGATAGACAATATTCAGAGTACAAGAGATTTCGGTAGTAAGTTTACATATGACTTACTAGACCCGAATAAGAAAGAAAATGTCACAACAGGTTCAGACATGACCTGGCAATACTGGAATAAAAACACAACAACAAGTTCATATATGACTTGACAATGCTGGGGGAATATCAAGAAGTTCTGACAGTCGGTCCAGATGTGACCTAACGAACTCAGAAAAAAATCAAAAAGAGTGTATCAACAGGTTCATATATGACCTGGTAATGGATAACAGTTCAATAACAGGTTCATATATGACCTGAATAGGATTGAACAAACAGAGAGAAACAAATCTTCAGAGCAGGTTCAAGTATGACCTGACACCGGAATAAGGGTTCAACAACAGGTTTAGATATGACCTGAATGGTATTGAACAAAAAGGAAAAACTCTTCAGAGCAGGTTCAAGTATGACCTGACACCGGAATAAAGCTCAACAACAGGTTCATACATGACCTGAATAGTATTGAACAAAAGTTGGAAAAACTCTTCAGAGCAGGTTCAAGTATGACCTGGCACCGGAATAAAAGCTCAACAACAGGTTCATACATGACCTGAATAGTATTGAACAAAAGTTGGAAAAACTCTTCAGAGCAGGTTCAAGTATGACCTGACACCGGAATAAAAGCTCAACAGCAGGTTCAGATATGACCTGAATAGTATTGAACAAACAGAAAAAACTTCAGTACAGGTTCAGATATGACCTGGATACTGGAATAAGGGTTCAACAACAGGTTTAGATATGACCTGAATGGTATTGAACAAAAAGGAAAAACTCTTCAGAGCAGGTTCAAGTATGACCTGGCACCGGAATAAAAGCTCAACAGCAAGTTCAGATATGACCTGAATAGTATTGAACAAAAGTTGGAAAAACTCTTTAGAGCAGGTTCAAGTATGACCTGACACCGGAATAACAACAATTGGACTCTGACCGTAAGCAATGGACTACAACCAGCTTTTAACGGATTTTGCCAATAACAATTGGATTTGAAAATGACCATGAAAACCGAATGTTGGTTTAAAGGTACCAAAGACAAACTGGAATTAGAGGTCCAAGGACAATAGGATCAACAACGAGACCTAGGTCAATGCACAATGAGCACGAAATACCTTTCGGCTATGCATGATTTGAATTTTTGATGTATGAATGATCATGATTATGCTGACACTTGGCAGACTGGGTGTTTATAGGGACAGAGATTCTGATTCCTCAACACCAATAACTCATACTCGTACAATTAACAGGCGCATCCAGAGGAGAAACTATCATGACTGACAATTATAAATAATCAAAGGTCCATCCTTCTAGAGGATTCATAAGTTGTACTCCATGGGGACTTTGTTGGTGCTCTAGGAACATTTATGCAACCTTGAGGCTTTTGGGGAAACAAATGATTTTCCTTCGATTTTCACATGTATCAAAGTAAATTTGTTCTAAGTTTCAAATTCTTTTTCCAAGTTTCAAAATTTCATTATTAACAAATAAATGACATTTTGCATAACAAAGAAAAGCATAGATGAACACAAATTAACAATGATTGGGAAAACTTGTATTTTATTCAAGAATGGTAGCACACAAATGGCGTAGCTCCATAGAGTGTTACATTTTTTTTGAAAATGGCAATAAGGAAAGGTTTACATTGAATTCCATGACCATTAACATCCTTAATAGATATGATCCCCCAAAGACCTTTCTTCTAAGGGGAGCGACTGGATTAATCTTCCACCTCAAATTCTTCGGTGTAAATCAGTAACAACTGATGCAGTTTATGCCTTTATGCCCCTAACTTTTGCCTGGATCGCCCTTTCGGGTTTTCAATCCACCGGGACGCTCTTTTTTTCCTAAGTCGCCTTTTCAGGTTTTCAACTTAGCGAGCTACCATTTTTATTCATCCCTAACTTTTGCCTGGATCGCCCTTCCGGGTTTTCAGTCCACCGGGATACCCTTTTTTTTGCCTAAATCGCCCTTTCAGGTTTTCAACTTAGCGAGCTTTTATTAGGCATAGTATTTTTTAACTGCATCAGAGTTCACGGGGTGTGAGAGTTCTTCATCATCCATAGTTGTGAGAATCAAGGCACCTCCGGAGAAAACTTTCTTTACAACATATGGGCCTTCATAATTGGGAGTCCACTTCCCACGTGAGTCTTTGTGTATTGGCAAGATCTTCTTAAGCACGAGGTCTCCTTCTCTGAATTCCCGAACACGTACTTTCTTGGCAAAAGCCCTTTTAAGCCGTTTTTGGTATAATTGTCCATGGCACAAAGAGGTCATTCGTTTCTCATCTATGAGGTTCAACTGATCAAATCTATTTTGAATCCACTCAGCCTCTTCTAGCTTGGTCTCCATCAAGATTCTCATTGAAGGTATCTCTACTTCAATCGGGAGAACTGCTTCCATCCCATATACCAAAGAGAACGGGGTTGCCCCTGTTGAAGTGCGGACGGAAGTCCGGTATCCATGCAGTGCGAAAGGTAGCATCTCGTGCCAATCCTTATAGGTTTTCACCATTTTTTGCAGGATCTTCTTGATGTTTTTATTAGCGGCTTCAACAACGCCATTCATCTTTGGACGATATGGCGAAGAGTTATAGTGCTCAATCTTGAAGCTCTCGCATAATTCTTTCATGGTCTTATTGTTCAGATTCGTCCCATTATCTGTGATGATCCGACTTGGAATTCCATAACGGCAAATGATCTCTTTCTTGAGGAACCGCGCAACCACTTGTTTTGTCACGTTAGCATAGGAGGCGGCTTCTACCCATTTGGTAAAGTAATCAATGGCGACCAGGATGAAGCGGTGACCATTGGAAGCTTTAGGCTTGATGGCGCCAATCATGTCGATGCCCCACATTGAGAAAGGCCAAGGTGACGTCAAAACATTTAGCAGGGTCGGAGGCACGTGTACCTTGTCGGCATAGATTTGGCATTTATGACATTTTCTAGCATAATTGAAACAGTCGGATTCCATGGTCAACCAGTAATAACCAGCTCTCAAAATCTTCTTGGCCATGGCATGCCCATTGGCATGAGTTCCAAAGGATCCTTCATGAATCTCCTTGATCAACATGTCCGCTTCACGTCCATCCACGCATCTGAGCAGAATCATGTTGTGATTTCTCTTGTACAACACACCATTGCTCAAGAAGAATTTGGATGCTAACTTCCTCAATGTTTTCTTGTCAAGGGTTGTGGCATCTGTTGGATATTCTTGACTTTGCAAAAAGCATTTGATGTCATGAAACCAAGGTTTACCATCGGCTTCCTCTTCGACTGACTGACAGTAGGCAGGCTCAACTTTCCGCTCGATTTGAATGAGAGGTGCTTCATTATGGAATCTGACTTGGTACATTGAAGCCAACATAGCCAAAGCATCAGCAATTTGATTCTCAGTTCTCGAGATATGACGAAAAGTGATTTCGTCAAAGTATTTTATTAATTCCATGACATAGGCACGATATGGGATCAACTTGGTATCACGGGTTTCCCATTCGCCCATGACATGGTATATCACCAAGGCTGAGTCTCCACATACTTCAAGGATTTTGATTCAGAGATCAATGGCTGCTTCAATGCCTAGGATGCACGCCTCATATTCTGCTATATTGTTCGTGCAATCAAAACACAACCTTGCTGTAAAAGGAGTGTATCCACCATTCGGATTCAACAGGACAGCTCCTACGCCATGCCCCATGTAGTTGGAGGAACCATCAAACATGAGCTTCCAACGAGATCCGGGTTCAGGTCCTTCATCAAGTCCTGGGATTTCACAGTCTCTCACTACCATAATGTCTTCATCCGGGAAGTCAAACTTCAACGACTGGTAATCTTCAACGGGCTGGTTTGCCAGGTAATCAGACAACACACTCCCTTTTATGGCTTTTTGAGACACATATTGGATGTCGTACTCAGATAGTAACATCTGCCAACGGGCGAGTCTTCCAGTCAAAGCAGGCTTTTCAAAGATGTACTTTATTGGATCCATTTTTGAGATCAACAAAGTAGTGTGGCAAATCATGTATTGTCTTAGACGACGAGCGGCCCATGCTAAAGCACAACAAGTTTTCTCCAAGAGTGAATATCGGGTTTCACAATCGGTAAATCTCTTACTTAGATAGTAGATAGCATGTTCCTTTCGACCGGTTTCGTCATGTTGTCCCAACACACATCCCATTGACTTTTCAAGCACAGTTAAGTACATAAAGAGTGGTCTCCCCTGAACAGGTGGAATTAGAATAGGGGGCTCTTGCAGGTATTGTCCGATTCTCTCAAAAGCCATTTGGCAGTCAGAATTCCATTCAACTGCTTGATCTTTTCGAAGCAATTTGAAGATAGGCTCACATGTGGCCGTCATATGTGAGATAAACCTTGAGATATAATTCAAACGTCCCAGGAAGCCTCTGACCTCTCGCTCGGTGCGTGGAGCAGGCATCTCTTGTATAGCTCGGACTTTGTCAGGGTCCACCTCGATTCCTCTTTGACTAACAATGAAACCAAGCAACTTCCCAGACCGGACACCAAAGGTGCATTTAGCCGGATTCAGTCGTAGTCGAAATTTCCGAAGACGCTCAACTAGCTTTTGCAAGTGGTCTATGTGATCATCTTCACTTTGAGATTTTGCAATCATATCATCCACATAAACCTCAATTTCCTTATGCATCATATCATGGAAAAGGGTGACCATTGCTCTTTGGTAAGTTGCCCCAGCATTTTTGAGACCGAATGGCATTACCTTGTAGCAAAATGTTCCCCAAGGGGTGATGAATGTGGTCTTTTCCATGTCTTCTGGATCCATCTTAATTTGATTGTAACCCGAGAATCCGTCCATAAAGGAGAAGACTGCGAACTTAGCAGTGTTGTCTACCAGAGTGTCAATATGCGGCAGGGGGAAGTCGTCCTTTGGACTAGCTTTGTTTAGATCCCTGTAATCAACGCACATCCTGACCTTTCCATCCTTTTTGGGTACTGGCACGATGTTGGCTACCCATTGAGGGTACTTTGCAACTGCTAGAAAACCGGCATCAAATTGACGTTTCACCTCGTCACAAATCTTTAGAGCCATGTCGGGTCTTGCTCTTCGGAGCTTCTGCTTCACTGGCGGACAATCTGGCTGTAGTGGTAGCTTGTGGACAACAATGTCAGTATCTAAACCTGGCATATCCTGATACGACCAAGCAAATACATCTACATATTCATGTAGCAACTTGATCAATCTCTCTTTGATGCTTGCCCCAAGTGTAGTCCCAACTTTGACCTCTTTCTTGTCTTCCTCGGTGCCAAGGTTGATTGTTTCCACTGGTTCTTGATGTGGCTGAAGGGCCTTTGACTCGTGTTCGAGCATCCTTTCCAGCTCTTCTGGGAACTCACAATCTTCCTTATTCTCCTCTTCCGCTTGGTAGATGGGGAGTTCAAAATTATAGGAAGTAGCGGGGTCATCGAATTCAACTGGTTTATTGATTATTCTGCATGTTTTTTAATGATGGTTTTTTTTAGAAAAATGGAAATAAAATGCAAAAGAAATAAAAAAACATTTTTGTAGTTTTTGAAAGGATTGCCATTTTAAGAAAAACAATAGATGAACGACAAGAATTTGAACAAAATGCTCTTTATTTGTCATAATGATTTTTTTGAAATTCAAAAGGGGCCCTACAAATGATCCATTAGCCTTGGGCAGAGCTAAGGATTTTCAAAAAACACACAAAGGAAAACAACAATTACTTTGACACAGGAAAAACTTCTGGAATTTCAACTGCTTCCCAGTTTGTCAAGGCGGCTTCACACCGGTATATCAGATTCAATGTTTCTCCATCCTCAGTGTCATCTTCCACTGCACCAACTTGTTCTCCATGGATAAATCCTTTGCTCAGGAAAACTTCTTGAATGCTCCGCACACGGTCCTTTGCAGGGACCAGGGCTCCTCCATTAGCAGAAGGCTTGTACCCCAAACCAAAACGGTCATTCTTCTCATTGACATTGATGACTTGCCCCCAACCTGCAGGGCCTCCACTTTCAACTGCTGACTTTGCACTCTTCAAAGAAGCGAATGACAAACTAGCTTTCTCAACAGGATCCTTAACCTCCTCAAGTGTAGCATTGGATATTTCAAGGGCTTGAAAGGAAGTTTCTAAGGCATCCTCATCAGCCTCAATATAACGGAAAGAGGAGAGTTGACTGATGATAAAGTCCTCTTCACCTGAGACAATAACGAGCTTGTTATCGACAACGAACTTCATCTTTTGATGTAAAGTAGAAGTTACTGCCCCAGCGGCATGTATCCATGGGCGTCCCAAAAGGCATCTATAAGCTGGATTTATGTCCATGACTTGGAAATTGATGGGGAATACATGCGGTCCAATCTGTATCGGTAACTCTACCTCCCCAACTACTGTCCTTCGAGAGCCATCAAAAGCTTTCACCACAAGCGCACTAGGTTTCAACTCCGAACCTTGATAAGACAATTTAGCGAGTGCCCTCTTTGGTAGAACATTGAGGGATGATCCAGTGTCCACTAAAACTCTAGCCAGAGCATCCTCTTGGCACTTTATGGATACATGCAAGGCGCGGTTGTGATTCTTCCCCTCTTTGGGTAGCTCTTCATTGCTGAAGCTTAGAGTGTTGCAAGCTGTGATATTGGCGACCACTCCATCGAATTGGCCGACCGTTATATCTTGGGTAACATGAGCCTGAGCAAGCACTTTTAGTAAAGCCTCCCTATGAGCTTCGGAATTCAGAAGCAAGGACAAGATAGATATTTTGGATGGTGTTTGATGTAATTGATCCACTATCTTGTAGTCAGATTTCTTTATTATCCTTAGGAACTCACTTGCTTCATCTGTCTGCACAGCCGGCTGAGCCCCTCCATGTTCTGGGGTAGGATTTACATTTGCAGCTCCCCTTGTTGGCTCTTGAGGGTTCACATCAAAATTGGGAGTATAAATCCGACCACTGCGGGTCATTCTGCTGGTTCCCGCGATGTTAGTGATGTCGGCGTCAACATTCTTCAAACCTTTCTCACTTTCAGCAACTTCGGGCTCTCCATCTACCACTCCATCCACCACTGTTACGCCGTACTTCCAGGGTACTGCCTTGGTACTTTCAAAAGGAAATGGGGTAGGCATGCAAACTACTACAGGTGATGGGTGAACAGCATCTCTCCTGTGATAAGTCACCTCAAACGGTTCTGGTATGTTAAAGACAGGTTCAATGACCGAAACCTCCTCACTTATCGTCGGACCAGAAATTTGTAAAACACCTTGATTCATCAAATTCTGAATGTCATTTCGTACCACTTTACATCCTTTCGGCTGAATGGCACATTCCTCACAGCTATCGTGACATGCGTCAATCAATCTAGCCCTCACCAATCCAGCATGAAGCGCTAGCAACGGAGTTTTAACATTTCCACATTCTTGATTACACACACATCAGAAGCATCTTCAACGGCATTGACATCACCATGTGCTGGCAAAGGGTTACTTTTGACATTGGGTCCGACGTCTCGAAACGACAGAATCTTCTTTTCAACCAGGTCTCGCACAATATGCTTTAAAGCATAACATCCTTCTAAATCATGTCCAGGGGCACCCCCATGGAAAGGACAATGAGCATCTGGATTGTACCATGGAGGTAAAGGATTTGGTGGAGGACCCAAAGATCTGGGCGTCACTAACCCTTTCTGTAGCAATGACGGGTACAATTCAGTGTATGTCATAGGGATTGAAGCAAACGGAACTCTACTTCTTGGTACCCTATTTTGATTTTGAGGATTTTGTGGACGAGGAGCCTGTGCCCCCGGCTGTTGATAAGCAGGTGGTGCGGGCGCTTGCTGGTATATCGGCGCTTGTTGAGCAGGAACAGGTTGATAAACTGAAGCTTGTGGTTGGTTAAAATTTAGTGTGACAGCTGCCACATACGGTTGTTGGACATATTGTACTGGATAAATTGGTTGTTGTTGAGAAAATTGGTGTTGTTTCTTCCATGACTGACTCCTTCTTTGACTGGTTGACACTGCATTCGTATCCCCCTCCTTCTTTCTTTGAAATCCTCCAGGAAACTTTTTGGCATTACTACCAGATGTTTCAGAGGTAGTCATCATCTTTCCATTCTTCAATCCAAGTTCGACCTTTATGCCTACAGCGACCAGGTCAGAGAAACTTGCAGATACACTACTTACCATTCTTTCATAAAACACAGGTTTAACTGTGTCCATGAACCAATTCGCTAACTCCTTCTCAGCCAGAGGTGGTTCGACTTGCGAGGCCACTTCCCTCCATCGTTGCGCGTATTCCTTAAAAGACTCCTTGTCTTTCTGGGACATGCTGAGCAGTTGTCTCCTATCTGGGGCCATATCCATGTTATACTTGTAGTGTTGGATGAAGGCATCAGATAAGTCCTGGAAGCAACGAATCCTGCTTTGATCAAGGCTTAAGTACCACTTGGAGGGAGCACCCCTCAAGCTGTCCTGGAAGCAATGTATCATAAGCTTGTCATCCTCCACATGTGCAGCCATTTTTCGATAGTACATAATAAGGTGACTCTTAGGACACGAGTGGCCCTCATACTTATCGAAATTTGGGGTCTTGAACTTCGCAGGAATCACAAGACCCGACACCAAGCACATCTCCTTAGCTGTAGCACCAAAAACTTGGTCGCCCTCCATAGCCCTCAATCTCTTCTCAAGCAGCTGGTAATTCTCCTTCATCCCTCTTAGGTCTTCTTGCCTTTCCTCATCTTCATCTGAAAAGTCTGGAGCATGTTGCTGATCTTCAAAGTAAGGTTGCACATGCGCCCGGACGAGAGGAGGTGGGAACGTGTGAACCACTGGATGGTTTTCATTGATGGTCGGTAGAGGAGCTGTCTACTGAGCAGGTGGTGCAAAACCAGGGGCGCCTTCAACTGTAGGCGTGAAACCGGGAGGTAGACCATAGGTTGGCCAGGTTGTTGGTACCGCCCTCGCAGGTTGGGGTTCAATCGATAGACCTGCGATTTCTGAAACAACCGTTGTTTAGGTATCTAACTTTGCCCTGATGACCTGTAATATCTCCATGACCTGCCCCATGTTTCCACGCATGTCTTCGAGCTCTGAGCTCACTCGCTCCAATTCATGCTCTTGATCTGCCATTCTTTGACGAGCTCTGGCACGAATATTATATTGGTGTTGAAAATTCAGCGTGAAACTGGAGGAAGAAAGGACAGAATGAGACTCTGTTTTGAAAAATGCATGAATGCATGTATGAATGCATTTTGTTTGCAAAACTCTTGGTTAGTTTCAATCATTCATTTCAAAAATGTCACAACACTTGTTTGCAAATATTTAAAATAATAAGGCAATGAAACACAATAAAACGAATCTCAAAAGCGATTTTTCATTAATCTCATATTCAAGTTCAAATACAAACAACGTGCTCATGGTTTATGGGCTTTCCAAACCGTAGCAAGGTCGGTAGTTAACCCCTCTAACATTGCCTTACAAAACTTAATGAAATTATAGACTTGATGCGGGGTGTTTTCTGGACACATGCACCAATCAGCTTCTTGCAGCTTCTCAGGTAGCTCACGCATGATGGAACTCGCTGTAGCACCTCAAATTTGCACCTATCATTGTACATACATTCTCATATTAGGTCATAGCATATCATGGTCCATTGCATAGCATTGCATTGTCCCAGTTGCCTCAAGTGCAAGCAAATCAAGAAATCAGGTCAAACTGATCAAGAGGTCAGTCAACCAAGCAAGCAAGGGTGTTTCTCAAGGAGCCAAGGCCCTAGGGTTTGTCCAACAAGTTCACATGACTTGGGGGTCCATTTGAAGTGTTTAAGTCAAGGGTTGGATGTTCAGAAGCCATCAGTTCATGCACAGTCAGTCAGAAACCCTAGAAAGTCAAAGTTGGTCAACTGTGGTTGATTTTGTGGTTTTGATGGATGGATTTGGTTTGAGAGGGCTTATTCATGTCCCAATAGGCCTCATATATCATGGAAATCAACATCATTGAAGAATTTGAAGCCAAACAGAAAATTTCCAAAAATAGAAACTGGACCTGTAATTTTAACTGCCAAAAATGGAAACTTCTTGATCCTCAACTTTCATCATGATACAAGCTTCAAATGAATTTTTTCCCAACATGAAAGTTGAAGATCTTGTTCTCCCATTTCCAAAATGTCCAAGAACTCTCAATTCCCATGCATGGTTGTCAAGATATGATCAAATCATTTTCACAAAATCTTGAACTTCAAAAGGCCATATCTCTCAAACCATTTGGCCAATTTTGGTGGGGTTTTTTTCTACAAACCACATTTCATCTCCTCTTTCCAAAAATGTAAATTTCATGTGCTAAAACATTGCCAATCAAAATGGCATTTTTGGACTTAGCATGCTTAATTTTCAAGTGAGGTGCATTTTTGAAGTTTTGATTTAAGTGATTTCCATTACATTAGCCATTTGGAATTGATTCAAAACATGATTTCTGACTTGCCAAAGCCCAAATTCGAGCAGCATGCTACCATTATACCTCCTTTTGGTCCAAAGTGGCAAGCTTAGCAAAATTGTGCATTTGGCTTCATTTAACATAAACAAGCTTAGCACATTGATTAGGAACCTTAAACAGATAATATAAATCACATTTTTCTGTCATTTGAGGAACCCTAGCAGCCATCACATACAGAAATTTCTTCATTCTCTCAAATTCCATTTTGCTTGCATTTTCCAAAATCTGCCAAATCCTCCAAAGGCCACGATCTGGACATTGTTTATTCACCATCTAAGCAACCTTGTGAACACTTTGCAACCATCCTTCTCCAGCTGGAAGGAGCTTTTATCCAACTGTTATTCCAAAACTCAGCCATGGCAGATGGAGTTTCGAGCAAAGACAAGTTACACTGAGCCAAGGCATCTTCACTATCCATCATTGGGAGCACAAGGCTGCATCTGTTTGAGCTTATCCTGGCCAAATAACACCTGAATCTTCATCTGCTCTTCCAAATTGGTACCATTAGTTGCTTAAGTTCTTTGAACTTGCTTTGCTTTGCTATTTAGCAACTTGCTTGAGGTATAATTCCTTTTCTTCATGTAGTCTGGAAGACCTGGCCTGTTACTTGGCCAGGCAACTGTCTGAAGTCCTCCTTAAGAGGCAATGTTCGTGTATGTTTAAATTGTCCTTGTACAGAGTCAAAGACCTCCTAAGTGAAGAGGCAATTGGCAGAACCAAGGGATAAGCAACCTATCCCCTGCTATTCAGTGTGTCTTCTGTTTTGCTCACACCACTGTGTTGATGCATTACAGATAAAAACCCAAGATCTTGTGCAATTGCACAGTTGAGTCAGTTTCGAATGTGTAGAAGGGTTCCCACCTTCTGAACCCACACATTCTTGTCTTAAGCTCTCCCAGGCCAGGGATAGAAGCTGTGAGGTCTCATCTTCACTCACCTTTCATCTGCTTCACCTTAGCCCCTCAATGGCAAGGTTAAGAGCACCACTCACCCCAATCCAGAGGTTTGTTTGTTGAGGTTGATATGACCCCTCGACTAAAACCTAACCCATGCTTGAGCCCCCTTGTTGGTGTGTTTATTTTATGCTGGATGTGCTTGTGTATGCTTGTGTGGTGTGATTGTATCCCCTAGGTTGTTAGACTCCGCGTAGTCTCGTTTGCATGTCAATTAAGGTAGCACAGTTCCTTCGTATAGGACTTCCTTTCTTGCTTGAGCCTTTTTAAAACACAAACAAACATCATCCCCTCTTAAGGATACGTTAACTCCTTCTACTACAGATGAGTAAGTCTCCAAAGGTCGAGCATCAGGTAGATTGTGTAGTGACGTTGTCCCCTTAAAAAACACAAACCAACAGTAATAGTTTGGCCGAACTACGGCAACTCTGATTCTCATGTCCAGATGAGATACGTAGGCACAAGATGCGATGTCTTGTCGAGTTTGACTAACCACTAACACTAATTCTCTTCTCTCGCCCTCGTTGCGATTGAGACCTCCCCTTTCTCTTGCCCTAGTTGCAATCGAGACCCTTGCTTCCTGTGCAAGTTTGGTGTGTGTGTGGCTTGCTTCCTGTGCAAGTCATGACTAGGATAGGTTGGCCCTTGTGCCAGTTAGCTAGAAACCTTAACTTAGGGACGACTTTGCATGACAACATCTAGGCTCGAGTCGTAGTCTCCCTAGTGTTGTGTCTCCCTCTGTTATCTGGTTAGGCTAGTCCTTTTTCCCTGCGTAGGGGAACTACATCGCCCTGATCTTCATACCAGATGAAGTATGTAGGCAGGAGATTGAGCTGATCTCTCCGGGCGCCTTTTCTTTTCTTTTGTGTGTGTTGTTTGACAGTTATAGGCTCGAGTCCCCGACTCCCTATTAACTTGTTGTGTTGTTGGGTGCTTGGAAGCCGATGTAAGTCCATCGAGTGGCATTTTGGTTCCAGTGTGCGTGTTTAGGTTCGGATGCTGACATAAGTCCAGTGATTGGCAGTCAGGCTCCACGTTTGCCTGTGTCTTGTTTGTTTGTGTGCGTGTTAGCCGAGCTACGAATGCTCTGATTCTTCTCTCGTCCGAGAAGATACGTATGCATAGGATGCGATATCCTAGCGAGCATGTGTCGTTTCCCCAGTCCGAACTACTTCGACTCTGATGTCTATGCCTGATAGACTAAGTAGGCCCAGGATGCGATATCCTGCCGAGTCGGTTTCAGTCAGTTTCTTGTGTCTCTTTCAGCCAGTGTGTGTGTGTGAGCAGTGTTTTAGCAACCAATATTCTTTCCTTTTGTGTGTGGATCCCGTAGAGTACTACGGATGCGTAGGGGTGCTAATACCTTCCCTTCGCATAACCGACTCCCGAACCCATCCTCTTTGGTCGCGAGACCATGTTCTTTTCCAGGTTTACTCTGAGCGTTTCCTTTCCCTCTTTTGGGATAAATAACGCACGGTGGCGGCTCTGTTGTTTCTTAGTTTCCCGCCGGTTTTTCGCGTGATGCGACACTCGCAAATCCGGACAGCTTCAAAAATTTGCCCTTCCACTCAGTGTAGAGCCCTTGGAGGTCTTGGATAATGCGCACGTCTTCAGCCTTTGTCACCTCTATGTCCCTATAGAGGTTTCTCCAATATCTGCATTCATTTAGCAAAACCATATAGGCAGCATCCTGATCCCCACCTTCAAGTGCTTGGATTCTAGCATCGGCTCGATCCAAATGATGCTTCAACCGTGTGCAAACTCTTTCTGACTCTTCGGTCTTCAGCTTCTCACGTTCCAGAGCATCCTTGTACTTCTGAATGGTATTCTCCAATTCACGAGTACGAATCTCAGAAATCAACCGTGCTTCCCTTTTCATCTCAAGGGTCAGCTCCAAAGTCTTGTTGAGTTTTTGAATCCGGAGTAAAGCTCTATCCAACTCCTCTTCCTTTGACTTGAACACAGATTTAGTGCTAAAGAGCGCTTGTCCAAACTTTTCTCTCCTGGCTTCAGACTCTCTAGCTCTTTTGTTGGAGACTTCAAGCTCTTTGTCCTTCTTTTGTTGATCGTCTTTCAAGTTCCCATTTTCTACCAAAACTCGGCCAAGCCTGATTCTCAAATCAGCATTTTCCAATTCCAACTCCTTGATACGGTTGTTGAGCTTCTCTACATCTTCGGGTAATATGGGCTCTGGCTCAGGAACCACTGGATAGATAGAAGGATCAAATGGATAAGGGAGTTTAATCATCTGAACCCTCTCTCTAACCCAACAAGTGTAAGGCTCTTGGGCAATGACATTTCTCCTACCCAACTCCTTACCCTTTCTGATGACTGTTTGCCAAGACCTCTTGATCTTTTTCACCATGGGATGATCCGCTTCAACACCATGTAAGATGAAAGGCTCTAGAGCTTCAGCTTTCGGAGGGCCATTCATAGGGTACCCATGCTGCCTTAGAGATAACATGGGGTTATAGTTGATGCAACCCTTGGTTCCTATCAACGGCACATTGGGGAAGTCTCCAATGCTGACAATCACATTCTCGGTTTCCCAATCCCTGATGTACCACTTAACATGACTGGAGGTGAGGGAAGCCAACTTCTGGAAAGGCTTGAGTTCCTTGGAGACAAAAGGACCTTCGTCGGGCATATGGGATCTGAACCAGGCATGCAACAACTGTGCACAACATAAGATGATTCCTCCCTTCTTCTCATGACGATCATGGAGAGTGTAGTAGATATCTGCCAAGAGGAACGGTACAGGATTACCAGAGAAGAAAATTCTCACCGCCAGGTGGTCCACAAAATGGTCAATATTTGGGAAGAGAACTATCCCATATACCAACACGGCTAACACACCATAAAAGGCTTCCCAATTCCCTTCTTTTTCCATCTTCTTGGCCTGATCTTCCAAGAACTTCCTAGAAAAACCACTGAAAGGTCCTTTCACATCCCAATTATCCACGACTTCAGAAACTTTCAGACCCAAAGCTGAAGCTATTCTCTTGGGAGGGATATCTTCGTCGAGCTTAGGAAATGGGTTATGGTCCTTAGAGTTCCGGCCTATGATCCTCTCAACCTCCTCCAAGGTAGGAGCCAACTGGAAATCAGAAAACATGAAACAACGAAGAGGTGGATCATAGAACTGAGCAATAGTCACTGCGGTCATCATGTCCATCTTCTCATTTAGGATGTCCAGAATTCTTCCATAGTTTTGTACGAAGCTGTTGAGTTTGAGGGGTGTTATTTTGGCACTCAACTTCTGTAGGCTGGTAAGGTCCACGTTCTTGTATTTGAACTGAAAAGTGCCTCTTCTTTCAGGATTCATCTTGCTAACAAGCCTTGGATTCCTGAAATAATGCGAAACAACTAAGAGTTTTGCTTTTTATGCATATGCAATGAATGGATGAATGCAATGTTTTTTGTTTTGATAGGTTCAAAGGTTCGAGGTATGGATAAATTTGATTGCTTTTCCAAAACGGGGTTCTCACCGGGCATGATCTAGGGCTTTGTTACAAAGGATCCCCAGAGTCATTGATTCACAAGACTGTTTGACGCTTACGGGAAATACTTCCCGGTCGTCAATTCCATCAAGGGAATCTATTCTGGGTGAGGTTCTCGTACCGACCCTTACGAAGTATTCACTTCGGGAGTCCGTACTACGCAACCATCGACTGGGTTCTAGACAGGGTACTCAGAGTCATGGATTCAAAAGACTGTTTGACGCTTACGGAAAATACTTTCCGGTCATCAACTCCATCTAGGGAATCTATTCTGAGCGAGGTTCTCGTATCGATTCTTACGAAGTATTCACCTCGGGAATCCATACTACGCAACCATCATTTCTAGTTGGCCAAAGGTTCAATGTTCTAAAAGGTCCTTAGAGTCATGGACCCCTTTGAAACATCGACGCTTACGAGGTATACACCTCGGGCGACAATATTTGCAAAAGAATCTACTCTAAGTGAGGTTCTCGTACCGACCCTTACGAAGTATTCACCTCGGGAGTCCGTACTACTCAACCATCGTCCTATCTTATGTTTTTTCCACTCTAGACTCGGGTGTAGAGTCTTTCCCACATGGTTTGCAATCAAATACCCAAGTACCAACAACCAATAGCACCGATATACAACAGATATCAATATAACGATAAAGATATTAAAAGCAATAAATAAGGGAAAAGCCATAAAATTAAACAAACAAAGGCACACAAACGTCCTAACTAGGCTTGACTCGCTTAGGGAAAATCCCCAGCAGAGTCGCCATCTGTCGCACCTCGAAAAAATGGGGATACGACTTCAAAGCGAAGCGCGATCACACGCTCGCAATGATGGACTAAACAGAGTCGCCACCGAACTTTATTTATTCCTAAAAAGGAAAGGGGAAATATCGATAAAACCCAAGACAAAAGAAAGGATAAGATATGGTCATCGCAACCAGTATCAGGGTTCGGGAGTCGTTTACGCAAGGGGAAGGTATTAGCACCCCTCACGTCCGTTGTACTCAACGGGAACCATTAGGTCAGTTGTGTGCGTTAGTGTTAGTTGAAATGTTAGGCTTTTCAGTTATTAGGTGGGAAAGAAAGAAAGGATAAGAAGAGAATGTTTTTGGATTTTTGACGAAGGACTAAACCTAAGTTTTTTATTAGTGGGCCTGACAAGATTTAAAAATCCTGCTCCTACGTATCTCAAAAGAGAAATCAAGGCTTACGTAGTTCTGGGTAAAAAAATGTTTGTTTGTTGGTCAATTTTAGCGAAAGTTATATCGTATTAATTGACGAAAACATCGTTTTATCCAAAACAGATGAGGAGTGGACGCGTACCGCACATCGAACGGATTTATAAATCTACATTCGGAAAAGCGTCATTTATCTCTACTCAACAATCGTGGCCGAAACATTGTTTTGTATCACTTAAGACAATATATCTTCCATTTATGAAAAAGGTTTTTGATTAATCGCACGGCGGCGAAAAAGAGTTTGATTGGTTGGATGTATTTTGAGTGATGGCGAGAACTTGGATGAGCGAGATATACATCTCGAATCCTAGCCTCAGGAGTGCATGGTATACACCATGTTCCATTTCCATCTTTATTTAAAGAGGTTAAGATAGGAATTAAGTATTTTGGGATTTGATTAAGAAAGGGTTTGAAGAAACCGCATTGACAATTTAAGGCGATGGCGAGAGTTAAGATTGGCGAGGCATACGTCTCGAATCTTAACCTCAGGAGTGCATGGTATACACCATGTTCCATTTCCACCTTTATTGAGAAAATGTTAAATAAGAATTAGGTATTTTGAGTTTTGTTGTGAAAATGACTTGACCTAGATCAAGTATTGATGGACGTTTAAGAGAAATTTGGATATGTGTTTGAGAGAACAAAGTGGATAAGTTTGGATGATGGCGAGAACTAGGATTGGCGAGATATACATCTCGAATCCTAGTCTCAGGAGTGCGCGGTATACACCACGTTCCACTTCCATCTTATTGAAAAAGTCTTAACTATAAATTAATATTTTTTGAGTTTTTTATTAAAAAAATGGCTTGACGTTGGATCAAGTATTTGATGAAGTTTGAGAGAAATGGAATAGAATAGGAGGGAGAAATGAATTGATTTGTTTATTGAGAAAATACTCGACGTTGGATCGAGTCATTATTTTTGATCTTTTTGAAATTGTTGATTTTATTCTTGTGTTAGTAGTTAACTAAACAGTCAAAGAAATAAAACAGTAAAATTATTACACATCGGGGAAGTGGGGTACATTTTATCAAATGGGGATTCAAAATACTGGAATAATTAAATCAGGCACAAACGACAAATAATGCAAAATATGAGTGTAAGTGCAAGAGAACCGGCTCATTGTAAGAAAGCCCAAGAGTAAGCTATGTGAGGTTGACGGCAATGCTTAAAAAGCAATCGACTTACAAGGGTGTGAAAAAAGGGCTCGATATTAAATCGAGAAAAATATGATTTTTATAGTTTTCAAATGGTTTCGAACGCATGATGCAAATAAAAAAAAAGAATCTATGTTATTAAACAATAATAAAAACTATGAGTAATAAAGCATAAACATAAAAGAACATGTTAAAAGAAAAAAACTACACATAGGAGTATCGAACCCACTACACTAAAGACCTAGAAACCACTCATCTCCACCAGGCCACTTACCAACTAGTTGTTATTCTAGTACTAACTTAAATATATAAACTAAGGCAAATTAAAAAAAGAATAAAAATAGAAAAACAAATAAAAAAAACTAGTGGACTACCCTAATTAAACCCAGCCACTTGGCTGTTGGGTTTCCAAAGGGAATAAGTTGGAAATATAAAATACCAATATTAACTACTATCCTAGGAAAATTGAACGTTTTTTCTTTAAGGTTTATTCTATTTGAAGTAAATTAAAAGAAAAAAAGAAATAGTAACAGGTTGGCTCAACCTCACTTCTCTCTCAGACTCTCACAAAAAAAACAAATCGCTCTCTCGAACGTCGCTCGACCTCGTCCCAATGAATCTCTCCCTCTCGGTATCGCTCTTTCTTCTCTCCATCGCTCAACTTCCATCTCGTTTACACCATACCCTCAATCGCGCTCCCTCTATCTCACGAAAAAAAAACTCTCAATCGCGCCTTCTCTATCTCAGTACTGCATTCAATCGTGTTTTCTCACTCAAACACACCAGGATATGCAAGAATTCATGGATAAATTAAAGAAGAGATCACCTTCGGCGGTGACGACGTTGATGATGAAGCTTCAAACACTTCCAACTCTTCAACCAGGTTTCCTTTGATTCTCAGGTTTAGGGTTTTTTCTATTTGGTAGCTTTTTTCGCCTCCGATTAGGGTTTTTTCCTTCTCTGCTTTGATTTCTTCTCTTCCTATTTATATCTCCTGATTAGGGTTTACAATTTTGTCTTTGGTGATCCCAACAGGTTCAAATGGAGAAAATTTCCAGAAGCGCTTTTGTGTGCTCAGAATCACTTTTATCTTGTTTTACGCTACAATCCGGAAACGGTACTATGAACTCAAACCTTTCTCTTTGAATTTCGTCCCTATTCCAATTTGGGAAATTTTTGGATTCTAACACTTGCCAATTGCTTTTGTGTTACTGCAGTAAAACATTGAAGATTCCAAAAGCATTTCCGTTTTTTTTTCACAGCTCTGGTTTTGGGTGATTTCTGGAACACTACTTTGAGCAACAGCTTTTAATAACAGTCAATGTGAAAGTTGTACACTGCTAGAATTTTGTAGAAGTGCTTCAATCTTGAGGCAGTAGTCTTGTGGTGGACGATGGAGAGAGTATCAGCAATCACTACTGAATTTGCAGGGCAGTACCAAAATCACCATTGTCTAACGCTTGACAAAGCTGAAGGAGCTTATCAGAAGCATTTTTGGAGATGTCCCCACTGTTCAATTTTGCAAACAACCCACCAAGTCTCTTTGAGTTGTCTTCTATTTCCCGCCTCTTTGCTGGATTTGCACGTGACCCTCCAAGTGCTTCCGATGTCTCATTGAAAAGTCTTGTCAATGTTGAAACAATGGGCATTTGGTGTGCAGGTACTTTTGAAGTATCAGCAGTCTGCACAGTAGGTAGTGGAGAGGAATTGAAAGAGGGGTTTTGTTGCTATGACGAATGGTTCAATCACCGGTGCAGATGGATGTGAATTTCGATACCATTCAGGATACCTATTCTTAAAATTCAGTTTCGGTTTCTCAGCAGATTTCAGCCAGCATTCCTGATGTTTGTGCTGATAGACATCTGGTGAATGACATCCAAATTCTGACGGGCAATAAACCCAAATATTGCATTTCTTTTCACCTTCTTTGGCGCGTTTAGCATGGTCCAAACAAGCTTGACAGCAATCAGCTGCACTATCTTTGTGGTGAGTAAGTCCCCATTTTACTGTTGAACCATCATAATCCATATGAAGTTCAGGTTTGCACTCATGTGGAAAGACCCTGCCAGGAAGAACTTCCTCCTCTGAATCCTCTGTGCCATCAGGTTTGTCATCAACTGTTCTTTTGTCATTGTACTAGACTGATCACCGTATATGACAGTATCAAGATACTTCAGCGGGAACTCTTGAAGAAGACGAATCACGCAAGGGTTTCAGAGAAGGATCAGATATGGAGATCTCATTATACATATCCGATATCGCTTTGGCAAAGTACTGCTTCACCTGAGGCCTCTTAATCTTCATTGTCGGAGTCAGCAGACCATTTTCCATCGCAAATGGTTCAGCCACCAAAGTGACCGCTCTTGCAAATTCAAAACCTCTAAGTTGAGCCTCACGTCCAACGGCGTCCATCTCAGCTAAAAAAAGCCGCCTTTGCTTTTGGATTATTACAAAGTTGTGTTAAATCATTATGCACTATGCCTTGTGAAGCAGCCCATGCTTTCATGACATCAGGATCCACCGAGACAACAGCTACCAAAGAAGAATTAAAGTTGTCGCCGTATATAAAGCACTGTGCCACAAAATCTCATTTGACATATACATTTTCTATCTTCTCTGGAGCAATGTACTCGCCTTGTGCCAACTTAAAGATATTCTTCTTCCTATCAATGATTTTGAGACGACCGCCAACTATCCATGTCCCAATATCTCCGGTATGCAACCATCCCTCTTCGTCAATGACTTCTCTCGTTTGAACTTCATCTTTGTAATATCCTTGAAAAATAATGGGATCCCTGATGCAAATTTCACCACGGGGGTTCGGCTGATCATCAGATGTATAGTTCATTTCCGGAACATCTACAAGTTTTATCTCACAGCATGGACTTGGGGAGCCAACGTGACCACTAAGTCTGTATCCCTCATCAATGCAGCTTATAGTATTTTAACAGCATTAATAATACCAGCATATATTCTGTTATATAGGCGGGGAACACTACAGAAAATAGTAGGCCTTAGAACTGCAAGGTCGTCTATTAATTTCATATTATCCCCCTGGAAGAATCCCACCGCAATGCCAAAATATACTGTCATGACTTGATTTGCTCGCTCATAAATGTGTGCCAAAGGGAGATAGGATATATAAACATCATTTGGGTTGAATTTTTCACCCAAAGAGGTCCCAGCAACATTTGCAATAAGGTTTTGATGTAGTTTGGAACCAAATCAATGCAGTGTAAAGCATGTAAGACACGGTTGGAATTGTATGGAAATGTGAATTGGTGTAGGTTGGATCAAGTGAATGCCAAGTCCATGTTTATGGTTTTAAAATGTTTGTCCTTTGGAAGATGACTTCGTAATTTATGAAAATGTTGTAATGCTATTTTGATTTTGAAATGTACTATGGATATAAAATGGATTTTTTTAGAAATAATCCAAGACTAATTTAAATATCAATTTAAATAATAATAAAAAATCAGTAGAAAACCCAATTAAAATCAAATTAATCCAATAATTTGTTAAAATTACTTTTGACATCAATTCTAACATCTATTTGAAAATTAAAATCAATTAGAGTTTTGAATCATTAGTAAAGATAACAATTAAAATTAAATTGAAATTTGGCTTTAAACTTGATTTGAAATTAAAATCAAAAATTGAAAAATTACAAAAGTCAAGTGATTAAAATCCATTTTATAGTCAAAAGCACCATGATCAAAAGGCATAGACAATGATCAATGTGTAACAAACAAATATGGATTTGGGAATGAATGTATGCAAATGAACTTTAGGCCAAGTGCCAAACAAAAATAAAAAATTCAGGACCAAAATCGGGGTATGACAAAAACTATTTGACTGAATATGCATTTTATTGATTGAAAAAGGTGGCTCATAACTGAGCAATTCACAGGAAGCAATCCCTAAAAAGAGGTAATTGCGCATAAAAGGAAAATCTATCCTAATGGCAATGTGAACCCGTGATCTCATCGATTTCCAACTCGGTTACACCCCATATGTCCTCAAGACTCTCCGTGCTTTCTGCCTTCTGAACAAGACGCTTCTGACCGATCTGTGCCGGGAATTATCCAGGTGTCTTAACCAAAGTACAAACGATCATGCTAGACGCAGTTGTTCGTTTCAACCCCTCTTTTGCCTGGACCGCCCTTTCAGGTTTTCAGTCCACCGGGATACCCTTTTTTGCCCAAGCCGCCCTTGTGGGGTTTTCGAATTGTCGAGTGTACAGTTTTTTCTTTTTATCCCTAATTTTTGCCCGAACCTTTTCATTTTTTTTTCTGGTTCGCCGGGATGCCCTTTTTTTCCTGGACTATTTTATTCTTTTCGTCTAGCGGGTCTCTTTATAAGAAGTATTTTTTTACTACATCTGAGTTCACAGGGGACGGAAAATCTTCACCATCCATAGTTGTCAGCATCAAGGCTCCTCCAGAGAAGACCTTTTTAACAACATATGGACCTTCATAATTCAGAGTCCACTTGCCTCTGTCATCTGTACCGGGAGGAAGGATCCTCTTCAAAGCCAAATCACATGTCTGATAGCTTCGAGGACGCACTTTCTGATCAAAGGTTTTCTTCATCCTTCTCTGATATAGCTGCCCATGGCACACGACTGCCAATCACTTTTCCTCAATAAGGCTCAACTCATTGAACCGAGTCCGAATCCATTCAGCTTCGTCTAGCTTGACATCCAACAGGACTCTTAAAGAAGGAATCTCCACTTCAACAGGTAGGACTGCCTCCATACCATACACAAGGGAGTAAGGGGTTGCCCCGGTCGACGTACGTACTGAGGTACGGTACCCATGCAAAGCGAAAGGCAACATCTCATGCCAATCCTTATACGTCACGACCATCTTCTGCACAATCTTCTTAATGTTCTTGTTCGCCGCCTCTACAACACCATTCATCTTTGGTCTGTAAGGAGAAGAATTGTGATGTTCGATCTTAAAATTTTTGCAAAGTTCTTTCATCACCTTGTTATTGAGATTCGAACCATTATCAGTGATGATTCTCTCAGGAACACCATAACGACAGATAATCTCCTTCTTAATGAATCGGGCAACCACTTGCTTGGTAACATTGGCATAGGAAGCTGCTTCTACCCACTTGGTGAAGTAATCAATCGCGACCAGGATGAAGCGATGTCAATTAGAAGCAGTAGGTTCAATCTTCACAATCATATTGATGCCCCACATCGCGAATGGCCAAGGAGAATTCATGATATTCAGAGGGCTTGGTGGTACATGCACTTTATCTGCATAAATCTGACACTTGTGGCACTTCCGAGCGTATTTGAAACAATCGGATTCCATGGTCATCCAGTAATAATCGGCTCTTAACAACTTCTTGGACATTGCATGACCACCAGCATGGGTACCAAATGATCCCTCATGTACTTCCTGCATTAACATGTCTGCTTCGTGTCTATCCACGCATCTGAGCAGAACCATATCAAAGTTCCTCTTGTACAACACATCATCCTGATTCAAATAAAAGCTTCCAACTAGCCTTCTCAATGTCTTATTGTCATTCTTTGACGCTCCTTCAGGATACTCCTGGCTTTTGAGGAAGTTCTTAATATCATAGTACCACGGCTTCTCATCAACAACAGACTCGATTGCGAACACATACGCAGGCCTCTCGAGTCGATTCACAGCAATGTGTGGCACATGATTCGGCCAATGGACTTTAATCATGGAAGACAATGTGGCCAAGGCATCAGCCATCTGATTTTCATCTCGGGGTACATGATACAACTTCACTGTCTTGAAGAAAGTCAGGATCCTTTTGGTGTAGTCTCGATAAGGAATCAAATGTGGCTGATGAGTATTCCAGTCTCCATTGACTTGGTTAATCACTAGAGCGGAATCTCCATAGATGTCCAAAGTTTTGATCCTTAGATCGATGGCTTCTTCAATCCCCATAATACAAGCCTCGTACTCAGCTTCGTTGTTGGTCACTTCAAAAGTCAATCTGGCAGAAAAAGGTAAGTGTGCACCTTTAGGATTGATAAGTACTGCCCCAACACCGTTTCCATTCACATTTACCGCCCCATCAAACATCAGAATCCGTTCGGATTCAGGGTCAGGCCCCTCCTCCGGGATCGGTTCCTCACAATCTTTCGATTTGAGAACCACGATGTTCTCATCAGGGAACTCAAACTTCATCGATTGATAATCCTCAATGGGTGATGGGCGAGGTAATCAGACAATACACTCCCCTTGATTGCTTCCTGAGAGGCATACTGAATATCGTATTCAGTCGAAATCATTTGCCATCTCGTAACCCGTCTGGTTAATGTTGGCTTCTCAAATACATACTTGATCGGATCCATCTTGGAAATCCATAAAGTGGTATGAACCAGCATATACTGTCTTACTCGGCGAGCAGCCTATGCCAAAGCACAGCAAGTTTTCTCGAGCAGTGAATATTTTGTTTCACAGTCGGTAAACTTTTTGCTAAGGTAAATTGCATGCTCTTTTCGACCAGACTCGTCATGTTGCCCTAATACACACCCCATAGACCCCTCGAGGGCTGTCAAGTATGGGATTCACGGTCGTCCCTCCACAGGAGGCAATAGAATCGGAGGCTCCAGCAAATATTCTTTTATTTTTTCAAATGCCACCTGGCAATCATTATTCCACCTGACCGTTTGATCTTTTCTTAACAACTTGAATATGGGTTCACACGTGGCTGTTAGATGAGATATGAACCATGAAATGTAGTTCAATCTACCTAAGAAACCACGAACCTCTCTTTCTGTTCTCGGTTCAGGCATTTCTTGTATTACTTTTTTTTTAACAGGATCAACATCGATTCCTCTTTCGCTCACAATAAGCCCCAGCAATTTACCGGACCGCACTCTAAAAGTGCACTTGTTCGGATTCAACCTCAGTTTGAACTGTCTCAACCGGTCAAACAACTTGGCCAGATCTACCAAATGCCCCTCTTCTGTTTGGGACTTTGCTATCATGTCATCAACATAGCATTCGATTTCATGATGAATCATATCATGAAACAAAGTCACCATGGCCCTCTGATACGTGGCATCGGCGTTCTTGAGACCGAATGGCATCACCTCCGCTCTTGACAATCGCCTCCAAGGCGGCCCCAACCTTTACTTCCTTTCCGACCACCTCGGTGCCCAGATTAACAATCTTGACTCGCTCCTCGTGCGGTTGAATCACCTTCTCCTCTTGTTTCAACAATCTGGTTAATTCCTCTGGCAGTTCACAATCTTCTTCGTCTTCTTCTTCGGCATGATAGATCAGATTGTCGAAATCATATGAGGGTGTAACAGAATTGTTATCAATGAGATCCGGAGAATGATCGCATATACATGAATATTGATTCATGCATTGCTTTCGAGGTCGGGACGAGACATATCAAAAGGAAGACAAATGAAAACAAACATTGCCATTTTTATTTTTTCAACTGCAAAAATAAATGAAAAACAGGGAACACCGCTTTTAATGCGAAAAACATCCATTTGTCAATGATGCAAAATGTTGCAAAATGAAACACATGAGGTGGCCCTTACAATGGACCATTACGTTTCGGGCAAAACGTATGGCTTTCATGCAAACAGAATTTAAAAACAGAAATATTACTCTTCACGCAGAGTGACAGTGATGATCTTTTAGGCCTTCCAGTTCCCTGGTACGCACGATTTTATCCACGATTCGAGCTCGCGGTCACTGTCGATCTCTTCACCCTTCGCACAGGCGTGATCTGGATCTAGCATTCCAACACTGGTGAACGTGAACGGTTGACGACGTCCTTTATTCTGGTGTGACGAGCCTTGGCCCGACTGATAGCCAACCCCGAACCTGTCTGCTTTTACCGTAATGTCTACCATTCTTCCCCAGCCTTGGGCTTCTCCATTTTTCCCCATCTGAGTGACAATCAAACACGTTAGAAACCGACACCAACAAAATAGGGGACACGTTAGTATGCATGAATGCAACATCTATCCGTACGAGGAACATTCTGTCCTTCGATTCTGGCTTCATCGAGACGGATAATAATTTGACAATAACATTCTGACATCAGGATGTCTCTCAACCAGAATCTCAATCGAGAATGTTCCCTGAGTATGGATAGACATGAATTAGATGCAGATGAATGCGAAATGGGGAATGATGCAGATGCATGAATGCAAGCCACTATGCCATCCTCCAAGTCATCTGAACACCCATTATACTGGATTCCTGTCTCTAGACTGATCACAATCATCTGAGGGCCCGAGTAACCACAAATCTAACTCAGGGGTTCCGAAATAAACAGAACCGGAGGATACATCACCATCATCATAGGTGAATCACTGACCAACTAGCAACAAGATCCTCTGGATAAGTGACCTCAAATTCAACCCGGGGATCCGAAATAAACGGAACCCGTTGATAAGTACCGCAGACAGAATTCCGGCGTCTCAGAAATAAAGACCCATAAATCCATCTGAACCATAGTCACCATCATAGAATCACTGACGGAACCTGTACTTGTAGGAATCAAACCCTCCCCTCACAGGTAAATTCTAACAAGGTCATCCTAAGGCGGATAATGGTCTCGACAATCGGGCAAGATACTCAATGGGTTTGCCCTTTCGGGTGTGCCGTTGTAGCTCTCATAAGATCATCTAAACCAAAGATCCGGGAAAGAACGGCCACCGAAGTCAATAGCTCAAATGAGATAACCCTACCAGAGCGGAATACTCCAAACGGCAGGACTCTCTCAAATGAACCTCCTCCGGCTGTGGTATGTCATGTCTCAACATCATGTCATACAACAAGTGCAGAAAAATGAGACCACACTAATCCTAGGTGTATACTCGGGCCTGGGTTTTAGCCCCACTCAAAACACCCACCCCAAATCAGAGGAACCAACCTGTACAGAATTCAGCACAATGATAATATGATGCATGCAAACATATATGCAAATATACACAATCACGGTACAACAATCATAAATGCAATAAATAAAGCAATAAAAGCAACCAAAACTATCCTAGAGAGCGCTAGGATTGACTCGCTTAGGGAAGATGGACCAACAAGAGGTCAACTTCTTTTGTCCCCAGTGGAGTCGCCAGCTGTCGCATACGCGAAAAAACAACCGGCGGGAAAAGAGACAGAGCCGCCACCGTGCATTATTTATCCCAAAGGAGGGAAAGGAAACGCTCGAAGTAAACCTGAAAAAGGGAAAGGAATGGTCTTACGACCAGAGATTGCAAGGTACGGGAGTCGGTTACGCAAGGGGAAGGTATTAGCACCCCCTCACGTCCGTCGTACTCGACGGGATCCACGCTTAAAAGAATAGAATAAGGTTGCTGATAAAAACTGCTCAAAGAATGCACACACACTGGAATAATAAAACAGGCGGAAGAAAACGGAGAAAGCGGACTCGGCAGGATGTCGCATCCTGGGCCTACGTAGTTTGTCAGACACAAACATCAAAGTCGACGTAATTTGGGGAAATGGGAAATGTGCTCGCTAGGACATCGCATCCTATGCATATGTATCTTCTCTAACTAGAGTAAGAATCAGAGCACTCGTAGCTCGGCTAACGCACGCCGAAACAAAACACTGAAAAAAGGACGTTGAGACGTCAAACAAATCACACAACAGGAAACGGAATGCCAATAAATGGACTTACATCCAACTCCGAACAAACAAACACAAACAAGAAACAGAATGCCAATGGCTGGTCTTACATCCGACTCTTAATAAACAACAAACAAACGGGAAACCGAATGCCAATAGATGGACTTACATCAGACTCCAAACAATCAAACGCAAATAGGAAACGGAATGCCAATGGTTGGTCTTACATCAGACTCCTAACAAACACACACGAAAAGAAGAAGGGTCTCGATTACAACTAGGGCAAGAGAAAAGGAAGGTCTCAATCGCAACGAGGGCGAGAGAAAAGGAAGGTCTCAATCACAACGAGGGCGAGAGAAAAGGAAGGTCTCGATCGCAACGAGGGCGAGAGAAAAGGATCGCAACGAGGGCGAAAACCAGCAAGGATTAAAGTTAGTCGTCAGTCAAACTCGACAAGACATCACATCTCGTGCCTACGTATCTCATCTGAACATGAGAATCAGAGTTGTCGTAGTTCGGCTAAACTATTTTTGTTGGTTTTGTGTTTTTTAGGTGAACGACGTTACTATGCAATCTACCGGATGCTCGACCTTTGGAGACTTACGCACCTGTAGTAGAAGGAGTCAACGTGTCCTTAAGAGAAGATCAAGTTTGTTTGTGTTTTAGGAATGCTCACGCAAGAAAGGAAGTCCTAGACGAAGGAACCGTGCTACCTTAATTGTCATGCAAACGAGAGACTATGCGAAGTCTAGCAATCATATGGGGATACAATCACACCACACAAAACATACAACATGAAGTAAACACACCAACAAGGGGCTCAAACATCAAGGGTGAGGCTTTAGTCAAGGGGTCATATCAACCTCGACAAACAAGTCGGGCTTTAGTCAAGGGGTCATATCAACCTCGACAAACAAGCCAACTGTAGGGGCATGATGAAGCTCTTAACCACTGACATTGACCGTCAGGGTGAGCAGGTGAAAGGTAATGAGGGTAAGACCTCATAGCTCTTAACCCGGGCCTGGGTGAGCTTCGAATCAATGAAAACGTGGGGATCCAGAATGGGGGACCCTACTCCACTTGACTGACTCTATATACAAAGATCTTGGGTTAAGTTCAAGAGCCTCAGCACGTAGTGCGAGCATAATGAACGACTCAATGATTAACAGGGGACTGGCTACTAGTCCCTTCTATCTGTCAATTGCCTCTTCACTTAGGAGGACTTAACAAGTAACATGCCTCGACAAGAAGGTCTTCAGCACAAACATAAACAAACACAGTCATTGCCTCTTAAGGAGGACTTCGGCCAAATGCCTGCCAAAAGAAACGACAGGGCTTCCAGACTACATGGAGTTAGAGGATGATTACCTAGGTGGTATACCAACCACAAGCAAAGCAAAGATCAAGCAATGAGCTAAAAGCGACTAATGTACCTGTACAAAAGTCAAACAAGTCAATATTCACATTCAGACAAACCAAACAGTTAACAACAGTGTTACAACCAATATGCACACAAGACAAATCCTAAGTGTAAACAACTCAAGTGAGTTAATCACCAAGGGACCTACAACACAACAAAGGTTAGTGGACAAAATAATTTTCATCTCAAGTTATGAGATTACATCAACCACTAGAGCTAATTACTTGAACCTGAAATACAAAGCTCAAAAGGTGAGTACAAACCACTAGTGCAAAGACTAGGGTCAAAGGCAAAGCAAAAAGTCAAAAAAGAAGTTGATATTCCACATGAAGCATAATTAATCAAGCAAGAACATGTCCTAAAAAGGACCAAGCTCAAATCCTAAGGCAGGGCCATCAATTAACCAAGATAAGGCAAGGGCAAGCAAAGGTGATCACAATTGGACATCAAACATAGAAATTCCATATTAAAACAGAAATGAATCCAATGATCATGAAATTTTATATACAAGCTCAATATGTAAAACAAAAGCATCATGCAAAAAATTGGAATCATAAGAGCTCAATTGACATGTATATGAAAATGAACACAAGCAACATCAAAATGTGTGACACACATTGTCACACCATACATCCATGTATCCAAAACAGAGATGGAAAATGCTAAAAATTCCAAACGAAAGCTCAAAAATCATGCATCATGTATAGAATAGGCATGTCAAATTTCAAGGCAATTGGAGAAAGTATGGGCATTTCACAAGTCAAATATCACAACATGTCACATTTTGCACCATGTTCAAACAAGCAAGCATATTCCAAATTCCAGCAATGTAAAAATCCAGAAATTCACATCACAAAATAAAAGATATTCAAATGAACATGTAGAAAAAAGAATGGATTAATTTGGATTAGTTAGCTATTTTTAATGATTTTTACAAATTGATGAAAAAAAATGCATAATGTGACAATCCATGGAAATAACATGTGAAAGTAATGAAATGAATATGCAAAAGCTGGGAGTTAAACCCAGGCCAGGCAGGTACAAGGTGCTTCCAGCAAATCAAATGGAAAATTAAAACAAGCAACATGCTGGAATCGAACACAGGCTACAGTGGTAACAGAAGCGCTCAGAATAAAATGAATTGGAATAAAGGAAATGCTAGCGCTAAGGTTCGAACCGGCGTTTGTATGGCTGCAAGCGCGTTTCAATAAGTGAAACGCTGCGTTCCACTGTACATGAGGGAATAACTAGATTTTCAATTGCTGGAACCAGGTATCGAACAGAGGTATCCTACGTTCATGTGCACTACACAGTAAAACCCTAGGCGATGTTCATAGCCGGTGGTTGACGGTGGTTTCCACCGTCTTCCTCAATGAACCGGCGGCGCTCCATGAAGAACAGTGAAAAAAAATTCCAGAAATTGGCATGGGATACACCATTCGAACCGTCTCATTACCAGGAGTATGAATCTAACATTGATTCGATCTAATTCTAAATAACAAGCATGGATCGATCAAAAACATAAAGCACATCAAAAGTTCAACTCAGCATATCTCACTCAATATTTAACCAAATCAAAAACTATTTATATCAGGATGATCAGCAATGAAAACTCTACAATATCATGTGCATAAAACGAAGAATTATGATGATCGAATTTCCAACCTTCTTGAAGAACAGTGAGTTGATTGCTTGTGTTCAAGCTCCAGCAATGTCCAGATCCACTCCTAAGCTTGTGTATGAAAGCTTTATGCACGATTTGATGCTTGAAATGGCTTGGATCTAGCTCAAATTGCAACTTCCATATTCATCTTCATGAGCTCAACTTGCTTGATTCTTGGCCAAAATCTTCAATCCAACACTCAATTCCTACTCAATGATACTCCATCAACACGATTATGCAAGAAAAATGAGGTGTTATGTGAAGAAAATTCAAATTTGGATTGAGAGAAAAATTTGGAGGGAAATGAGATTCTAGATCTAGAACTTGTGAAACTGAGCAATTCTGTTACAATTAAGCTTTTATATGACATGTTAATTACTTTGCTAATGATAATTAGCAATGGTTAATGGAAAGTTAATGAAATATGGAGTGTAATGCAAAATTGGTAATTGCACCTTATGCATGGCAACATGGACGTGAACAGTACCATGTGTAACACCCCAAAATTTGCCCTCCTCATTCATGCATTCATTTAGCATTTCATATTGCATTTCATCATGTCAATCAGAATTAGATCCAAGAAACTTTATTTAAAAATAATAATAATAAATAAATAAATAAATAAAATATAACAAATTTTTTTTGACTTGGGTCTCTCTCATTTGAGCCCACAAAGCCATGAAATTCAGTCTATAAATACCAAGGCTTCACTTGAGAAAAAGGAAGAGAAGCAAAATACTCTGAGGTTTCCTTGGAACAAAACCCTGGACAAAACCTGGAGAGAAACCTGACAGAGAACTCAAAGCAACCCCCAGGCAACTCTGAAAGGTTCATTCTGACTCACACGCTTTCATCTCACGCAAACCCTAACATTGCCTTGCAAACCCAGTCGTGCCATTTGATTTCAACCGATCTCTCCAATCAGGTTTTCTCTTATTCCCATTACCTTTATGCTCTTAATTTGGATCATCTGAATGTATGAGGTATGATGGATGAATTTCATTAGGTTTTTCGCCCATGGGTTTAACATGTATATGAATGTATAAACAATGCCTTGAATGTTTAACCGTTTAATTTTTGAGTGTATGCCACAGGGTTTGAGGTTTCTGAAACCATACTGTTATCCATGAAAAAAATGCTTATCGTGTTTCACTAACCCTTTTGTTGAGATTTTGTGAGGGTTCACATACTTTTGCAGGGATACCCTGGAGGTTTATTCCGATTACCTGTACTAACTTACTTTCTTGGATGATGCCAGCCTGAGGGATCTCTGGGTTTCTTATTTCTATAATTGCTGTTACTCCGGATCTTTATCCGTGGGGTAGATATCTTCATCCCCTTTTTTACCTTTTTCCGCATTTTTATTGCTTTCCTAGCTGGAAGACCTCGATAGGAGGCAATGTTTTGTGTGTACCTTAAGATACATGTTTTGTGTTTTGTGTTCGTATCCCTGCAGGTAGCGCGGTTCCTTCGTCAAGGACTGCCTTTTTGCCCTTGAGCATCCCAAACCCTAACCCTTCATTGATTTTTCTTCTCCTAAACACACGTTTACTCCTTCTACTACAGGTGAGTAAGTCTCCAAAGGTCGAACATCCGATAGATTGCGTAGTAACGTCGTTCGTCCAAAATCCACTCCATAACCCCGTAGTTAGCCGAACTACGGTTTACTCTGATTCTCATTCCATATGAGATACGTAGGCATAAGACGCGATGTCTTAGCGAGCACACATCCCCCCAACCCATAGGCCAGCCGAGCTACGAAGACTCTGATTCTCATATTCAGATGAGATACGTATGCAGTGGATGCGACATCCGCGCGAGTCATTTTCAGTTAACCCTTTTTTTTGTAAACAACACAAGATAAACTCACACCCTTTAGACAAGAACTACAAAAGTGGATCCCGTAGAGTACTACGGATGCGTAGGGGTGATAATACCTTCCCTTCGCATAACCGACTCCTGAACCCAAGATTTGGTTGCAAGACCCCGTCTTGTCCTTTCCTTTTTCAGGTTTACTTCGAGCGTTTCCTTTCCCTCCTTTGGGATGAATAACGCATGGTGGCGACTCTTCTATCATTTTCTTTCGTCGGTTGTTTTTTCGCGCACTATATTTTTCAGGTTGCTACAGCTGGCGACTCTGCTGGGGATTGAAAGAAGTTGACCTCTTGCTGGTCCATCTTCCCTAAGCGAGTCCCTCCTAGCTTGTGTGATTTCTTGTTTATTGGGTGTTCATGCTTTTGTACCTTTATTTGCTTACCTGCTTGCATGCATCTGTTGTATCTGTTGGATCTGTTTGTTTGTTTGTTGGGATGGGGTGTTCTATGAGAGATAAGCCCATTATCCAGGCTTGAGTGTACACACAGGTTTTAGAGTGGATAATCATGAGGCTTGCGTGGCGTGTTGCTACGTTAAGTCGTTCGTGAAGAACCATACCCAAACGAGGTTTCTTTTGGATATAGTATGTCTTACGGGTGTTCCGTAACGGCAGGATGTTCCTCTAGAAATCGTCGACTCTGGTGACCATTTCCCGAGAACTCAGTCGATGCCTCTCCTCTGAGACGTGATTATGTTAGCTCTGGTGGGCGCATTCTCGCTGCTCAATCCGAGGATCCCGAGACTGGGAACTTGCTATTAGGATGTCCTGTTGAGGGGAGTCAATGGAGGTCTTTTGTCCCGTAATAATACCAAACCTTCAGTGGTAAACGTATTATTCGCGACTGAAGGGCTGAAGCTGACGAACTTCTGTTCTTAGAACCTACCAGTGAGGGGCGGGCTAAATTCAGGAAACCTTAACCTCCAACCAACCCGGTTTTCTGGAGCAGAGTTTTGGTCTTGTATTATATTCCTCAATGAATTTCTCTCCAGGCAGTGCAACCTGACAGATGTTCAAGCGGATCCATCAATTCTGATTGACATGCCTTTTCATTGCATAACATCATCTGCATATTTGCATCCAACATCTCATGCTTATTCATTTGCAGGGTATTCCCTTTCAAAACGGGGGTGCCTTAAAACTGAACAAGCAGTGCATCGCATACCATGCATATTAACCCTTGTCTGTTTTGCAGGTGTCACCGCAGTGTCTAATGTTTGTTCCCTGTATCAGGCAGTTATTGGTCCCAAGCGAGTCCACAGGTACCCGACAAAGGAAAATCGTCCACAGCTAGCGATGGACCAAGTACAGAAAGAGCTGGCTGATATGCGTGAAAGGATGGATCAGTTCATGACATTGATGACTGGTATGGCAGAAGGCCAGGAAAAGCTGAGGGAATTGGTTGAGCAACCGAGATCTGATCCGGAGGTGGAGATACCAAATGTTGAGGGAAACCCTGGTAACCCTGGGAACACTGATAACCCTGTGAACACTGGTAACGCGGGTAACGCAAATGCTGATGGAAACCCGGGTAATATTGGCAACACGGGGAATGCTGGAAATGGTATTGGCGGAAGGTATAATGTGAATCAAGGAATTCGGATTAATGGGCGCCCCGTTACTGAAGATTATCAGTATGATTAATTTTCTTTGCACGACGAGGCCCTCGAGACCACTCGCCGTATGGATGAGCTTGCTGAGAAGCTCAAATCTTTGGAGTCTCAAAATTCCTTAGGCTTTGATGTCACAAATCTTGGTCTAGTTCAGGGAGTAAGGATTCCTCACAAGTTCAAACCCCCTACTTTTGAGAAATACAACGGGGCTTCTTGCTCACGCACTCATCTCCAATCTTATCTGGGAAGGTTGGGAGCTCACACGGAAGATGAAAAGCTGTGGATGTACTATTTTGAAGACAGTCTAACTGGAGCTTCTCGTGAATGGTATTCTCATTTGTCTCGTACTACCATCAAGAGCTGGAAAGACTTGGCAGAGGCTTTTGTCAAGCAATATCAATACAACTTGGACATGGCTCCAAATTGGACCTTGTTGCAAGGTATGTCTCAGACTGCCAAGGAAACCTTTAGAGAGTATGCTCAGCGTTGGAGACAGATTGTTGCGTCCGTCCAACCCCCTATGTCTGAAAGGGAGATGGCAGACATGTTCATGAACACTCTTCAAGGCAATTATATTGAGAGATGGGCTGCTTGCCCGTCAATCAGCTTTGCAGAGATAGTAATTGCTGGAGAAAGAATCGAGAGTCTGTTGAAGATGGGCCGAATTCAAGACAATAGTGCTTCCAACTCATCAGGTCCCAAGAGACCGTTTGCTGGTAACGGTCAGCGAAGAAAAGAAGGCGAGGCAAGCGTTGTGTATGCCGGCAGAGGCAGGGGTAGAGGACGCCCTAATTATTATCAAGATCAGGTGGCCGCAGTCACTATTCCAACACCTGTTCCTCAACCGCAATATCATCCGCAACAACAACCCAGGTACAACAATCAACAAGGAGGTAATCCGGGTCAGCAGAGACACTATCAACAACGTCCAAGGCAGACGGACCGGGTCATCGAGCCAATCCCAATGCCTTATTCAGTATTACTTCCCAAGCTGATTGACATGAATCTGGTTACGTTGAGAACTCTGGCCCCACCAATCGATATCAATAATTTGCCTAGAGGTTATGATGTCAACGTCAGATGTTCTTTTCACTCCAACGCACCTGGCCATACTACAGATAATTGCAAGGCTCTCCAGTTAAAGGTACAAGATTTGAGAGATGCCCAGGCTATCAATTTTGCTCTGGTGCCTAATGTTATCCAGAACCCGATGCCGGCTCACGGCGGGCAGAGGATTAATGTTGTTGATAGTGGGGAAACTTTGAATTTGGTTTCTGATGTGACTAAGGTGAAGACTTCGCTATCGGTGGTTAAAGACCGACTTCTGAAAGGACAGATTTTCCCGGGCTGTGGGGAAGAATGCAGAAATTGTCAAGCTGCCGAAAACGGATGTGACAGTTTGAGAAGGGGTATTCAGCAACTGATAGATGAAGGTTGTCTTCAGTTCGATCAGGCCCGTCCAGTGAAGAATGATATATCGACGGTGACGTTTTATTTCACTCCTGAAGAAATATATGTTCTCGAGAGACTCGCTCCGACAACAATATATTTCCCAGAAAGTACAGAACCAGCAGCGGTGAACATCGAAAGTTCAGCACCAGTTGCAATTTACTCTGACAGCCCTCAACCGACTTTGGTTGGTCCGATCACCATCACAATACCAGAACCCGTTCCGTATGAGAAAGACTGTGTTATCCCGTGGAACTATGGGGCTGATATCTACTACCAGGGGCAGAAAGTTAACGAAGAAGACATTGACATTGGTAGCTCCGCTGTAGACAATGTTGGAGGGGTTGGTGGCTTCACTCGCAGTGGACGCCTATTTGCACCATCAACATTACGCGCGAATACTGAAGCCGAGGCAGCTGCCAAGGCTAAAGGGAAACAGATGGCCGCCGAAGAGGTTACTGCTGAGGAAGATCCTCCTAAGACCGCATTCGAGAAGGAAGTGGATGAGTTTATGAGGATTATCAAGAAAAGTGACTACAAGGTAGTCGACCAGCTAAATCAGACACCCTCAAAGATCTCCATTCTCTCATTATTGCTGTGCTCTGAGGCGCATAGAGCAGCCTTGTTGAAAGTACTGAATATGGCCTATGTTCCACCAGAGATAACTGTTAACCAGCTGGAGTCGGTAGTTTCCAATGTAAACGCTAGCCGGGGGCTAGGTTTCACCGATAATGACATGACATCTGAGGGCAGGAATCACAACAAAGCCTTGCATATCACAATGGAGTGCAAAGGGGTGATGCTTTCCCATGTTTTGGTTGATACAGGCTCTTCTCTGAATGTTCTTCCAAAGAAAGCCTTAATGAAGTTGGATTGTGATGACACCATCCTGAGGCCAAGTAACTTAGTTGCGAGGGCTTTTGATGGCTCTAAGAGAGTTGTCTTTGGCGAAGTTGAGTTGCCAGTTAAGATTATACCGCAGGTGTTCAAGAGCACCTTTTATGTGATGGATATCCAGCCTGCCTACAGCTGTCTGCTAGGTCGGCCTTGGATTTAATATTGTCGGTGCTGTTACTTCTACCCTCCACCAGAAGCTCAAATATGAACTAGAAGGTCAGGTCGTCACTGTCTGTGGTGAAGAGGATATTTTTGTTAGCCACCTGTCTACATTTAAGTATGTAGAGATGGACGGCGAGATGCACGAGATGTTGTGTCAGGGCTTCGAAGCCATAAACATCAATGAGGTCGCGTCCGAAGCTGTCTTTTCACCTGAGTTTGAGAAGGTCGGGACTTCTATCTCTTCATACAAGCAAGTTGTCGAAGTGGTTAAAGCTGGTAATGCCCAAGGCTGGGGCAAATTTGTGGAGCCAGTCATCAAAGAAGACAAGTTTGGATTCGGGTATGCTCCGGGATCTCAGAAGAATGAAACCGGTACTCTCTCCAGCGGGGGTTTGGTTTCTCCCCACATCGTCAATGCTGCAGATGAAGACAAGGCTGACAGCGACTGTGACTAAGATAGCTGGATTCGCCCGTGTGTCCCGGGAGAAAAGCTCGACAATTGGTCGTCTGAAAAAACCGTCCGGGTTACTCTACTGAAAGAGTGATTTTTATTGTTTTCCTTTATTACATGCATAATAAAGTCTTACACTTTGCCCAAGGTGTAACGGCTCATTTGTAGGGCCATCCATTTAGTTACATTTCGCAATTATTTTTATCATCAATAAAGGACGGCTTTTTGCAAACAATTTTGTGTTCTCTTTCTTTCAGTTTTTTTTACTTTTACAAAAAAAAATGGCAATGTTTCTTTTTTTGTTTTTTCTTTCTTTCCAAGAAAAAAATCTCTCATTCTAAGGTAAAGCATGATCCTCCATCATGTAGAGCGGACCACCCGGATCTCACTACTAACGACACTGCTATGGCCAAGTATGACTTCGACAATCCTATCTATTAAGCCGAAGAAGGGGTTGAGGAAGATTGTGAATTGCCTGAAGGGTTAGCCAGATTGTTGAAACAGGAGGACCTAGCTATTACACCTTATCAGGAGGTGATTGAGACCGTCAACATCGGTACCGCAGACGACAAGAAAGAGATCAAGATCGGGGCAAGTCTACAGGCCGAGAGGAAAGACCGTTGATCATGTACTTGACTGTGTTAGAAAGGTCAATGGGTTGTGTGCTCGGTCAGCATGACGAGTCAGGTCGAAAAGAGCATGCAATATACTACCTTAGCAAAAGTTTACCGACTGTGAACAAAGATACTTATTGCTCGAGAAAACTTGTCGCGCTTTGGCATGGGCTGCTCGCCGACTAAGACAATATATGTTGACTCACACGACTCTATTGATATCAAAAATGGATCCAGTCAAGTATATTTTTGAAAAGCCAGCACTTACCGGAAAGGTTACTAGGTGACAAATGATACTGACAGAGTATGACATCCAATACACTTCACAAAAAGCCATCAAGGGAAGTGTCTTGTCAGACTATCTTGCAGAGCAACCGATTGATGATTACCAACCTATGAGATTTGACTTTCATGATGAGGACATCATGTTTCTCAAATCGAAAGATTGAGAGGAACCACTCCCGGAGGAGGGGCCTGACCCTGAATCCAAATGGGTTATGATGTTTGATGGGGCGGTCCACGTCAATGGTCGCGGAGTTGGTGTAGTGTTGATCACACCGAAAGGGGGTTCATATGCCATTTGGTGCCAGAATAACTTTTCCCTGCACCAACAATGAAGCCGAATACGAAGCTTGTATCCTAAGACTTGAGGAAGCCGTCAATATACAGATTAAAACCCTGGATGTATACGGGGATTCAGCTTTGGTCATCAATCAAACCAACGGGAAATGGTATACACCTCAGCATCATCTGGCTCCTTACAGAGACTACACGAGAAGATTGTTGACTTTCTTTTGAAGAAAACCAATTTGCTGATGCTTTGTTTACCTTGTCTTCGATGATGAAGGTGCTATGCTGGAACTACGTACCCAGAATTGACGTATCTCGGTCAGAGACGAATGAAGAGAGTATTTGGTCAGAAAGTGCGCCCTCGGGGGTATCAAGTCGGTGAATTGGTACTCAAAAGATTTCTTCCTCCCAACACAGATCACAGGGGCAAATGGACACCGAACTATGAGGGTCCATACGTGGTTAAAAGAGTTTTTCTCTGACGGAGCTTTGACGCTAACAACCATGGATGGCGAAGACTTCCCATCCCCTATTAACTCATACGCAGTTAAAAAAAATACTTCGCATAAAATAGACCCGCTGACGATAAAAAGAATAGTCCAGGCAAAAAAAAGGGCATCCCGACGAACCAAAAAAAAAGAATAAAGAGGTTCGGGCAAAAATTAGGGATATAAAAAAAGAGTACACCCGGTGAGTCGAAAACCCAAAAGGGCGGCTCAGGCAAAAATGCGTATCCCGGTGGATTGAAAACCCGAAAAGGGGGCGATCCAGGCAAAAGTTAGGGAATAAGCGAATGACTGTGATCTGAGTTCATCCGTGTATATCACCGTTTCATTCAATCCGACAATCTCCGAAGGTTAAAGATCGACTAATCATCCACTTCAGAAAGCAAGATGAGCAGAGCGTCTTGAGGACATACGAGCCATAGCAGAGTCGAAACTCGGTGGGACCCCGTATCCCCATTGCCATTAGGATAGTTCTCTTTTTATAGCGATCACCTCTTTTCAGGGATCAGCTTCCCTATACCCTCGCCTATTCCTGGCACAAATTTTCTCCCCAGTAAGAGTTGAATAATTCAGTTAAAGAGCCTCTTTATTTTTCATTTATCAGTTTGTTTGCAAAAATGTCCGAATTTTTGATAAAACATATTGCATATGAACATAATGGTGGCTTTTGCAGATGATTTGCACAGGAAAACATTTAAAATTGCTTTGAATGTGCTTAATCCCGGACGGTGAATTCAAACCGAGTAATTCCCCCGAGGCACACGTGTATTTTTGGTTGCAGGTTGTAGCACCTCAAATTTGCACCTCCCATTTTGTATATACATTTTAATTTTAGGACATTAACATTTGCATAGGTCATTGCATAGTCCATCAGTTCATCAGTCAAGACTGGTCAGGAGATTCAGTTGTGCAAGCAAGCAAGTGAATTTTCTATGGAAGCAAAGCCCTAGGGTTGGTTCAGTGAGTTCATGTGACCTAGGGATCATTTTGAAGTGGTTTGGCCAAAGATTGGATGCTCAAAGATCATCAGTCAAGATGCAATGCATCTGAAACCCTAGAAAGTCAACAAAAGTCAACTGTCAATTCAACCATGGATTTGAAGGTGGGAGATGGTTAGAGAGGCCTCATTCATGTCCATACAAGTCTCATTTGACATTTCAAACATCAACAATGAAGAATTTGAGGTCAGATGAAAACTTTCCAAAAATAGTAAGTGACCTGTAATTTGAAATTGCCAAAAATGGAAAGGTTTTCTCCTCAAGATTACATCATCAAGAAAGCTTCAAATGAAATTTTATCCAACATGAAAGTTGTAGATCTTGCTCTCCCCTTTCCAAAAAGTCCAAGATCATTAATTTCTCATGTGTGGTTGAAGAGATATGGATCAATCATGGCCAAGTGAACATGGAACTTCAAACATGCATAACTTTCAAACCATAAGGCCAAATGAAGGGGTTCTTTTTGCAACATTCATGTTTTGACCTCTACTATCCAAATTATGCATCACAAGCCAGGCATTCTTATCACATAATTCTTTGGTTTTTCATTTGAATTTTGGAGGGAATTTTTAAATTTAAAAATAATGCATTGTTTTCACATTCCAACACTTGCATTGGCTTCCAAACAGAATTTCAAGTGATTCCAAGGCATTTTTGTGCACTGTTCCATTGAGCTTTCATGCATAAGGTGCATTATCCAATTTTGCACTTACACCTTGTTTTCACTAATCCATTGGCCATTTGCTTAAGTGTGATTAAGAACATGATTAACACAGCATATATATAGCTAATCATAACAGATTTCAGCATGAACAACAACACAATTTCCAGATCTAGATTTTTCTTCACCAATTTTCTCTCAAACTTTCATCAATTTTTTTCAAATACATTGCACTTTCCTTGATTCCTTCATCATCCATAAGCATTGTGGAGCATTATTGAAGCAAGATCCAAGGGATTTCGTGCAGATTGGAAGCATTTCAAAGCTTGAAGCTCATCCATGGCAGTTGCAATTTCTGTTGGAATCAAGCTCAATTAAACATCAATTCTTCATTCATCCATCCATACAAGTGTTGTGGAGTATCTGTTTGTGCTTAGCAAGGCCTGAATCGAGCTGTTCCACTTCTGCATCTTCATCAAGGTCAGAAATCGATTTCCATAATTCATGAATTGGTTATGTGATTATGATAGATCTTTGAACACTGAGCAAACTGAGCTTCGAATCATTAATTTTCATGTAGAATTGAATTAGCTATGAGGATTTAAAGTTTGACATGTGAATGTTCTTAGCTTCGATTCGTTCATGAGATGTGGAATTAGGTTAAAATATGCATGGATTCATGTTGTATGTTAAGAGATGAACACATTGATATGCTCACTTTTAAAATCTGAGAAAAATGTTCATCATCCATGATGAACACGATGAAGATTGCTGAGAAATTTTCCAGAATTGGTGTTTTGATCCGTTAGGTTGTGTTATTCGCGCGCTGCATGTGTTGTTAAGATGCTGAACATGTATTGGACCACGTTGGCGCATGTATGGCAGTTTGGTTGGTTATCCTTGTTTCGCCTTGCCACATCAGATTAATGAAACGCAGAGTTTCATTGTGTGGCCCGCATTATTTTGAATGTTGCATCACTTCGAATCCTGGTTCCAGCACTATTTTCAAATTGCATTTCATTTTTTCATTTTCCCTCCATGTCATTCATACTATGCTTCTACATGTTTTTTTTTATTTTTTCTTTCACTTCATAAATTCATAACTAAATGATAAATCATCCAAAAAATGTGTGGATTTTTGCACTGTTCTCCTTATTGTTTCTAGTTTTTTTTCATTATTTTTCCAGAAATTGTGCATGGATGGAAATTTATTTGGCCTAGGGTTTGTGTGCATATGTTCATTTTGTGTTATACCTTGCCATATCACTTGTAAAATGATGAGATTTAATCCAATGCTCATGAAATTTCATATGCTTAAACTAGACTTCATGCTGGACATTTTGGTGTTGAGTTTGCATTTTTATCATTTGTGGTTGCTGAGATATGATCATGTGAATGTAGGTGTGACAATGTGTGTCACACCTTTGCTTGTCCAATTTGATTAATTTCTTTGCCATGCCAAATGAATTCCAATTGATGTGATTGTTTGTATGATGCTTCCTATGGATGTTGTGAATGCTCATGAGTATTTGTGGAATTTTTGGATTCATTTCTGATTTGTTTGAGATTTTTCTTGCTGGATGATCATTTGTGCACTTTTGAATAGTCTTGAATTTCAATCATTTGTGAAATGCTTGTGCTTTATCATATGGATGTGAAATTTTGCACATTGTTTCTAGACATGTTGAAATTTGTTTTGGCTTTGGTTTGAGGTCTTTATCATGTTTCATTTCTGTTTTAGGCTTGTGCTAAGTTGATGTACCATTTGGTGTCATCTTTGAGCTTGTTTGTGCTTACCTTGCCTTATGCCATTTCTTTACCATGCTTAATCATGTCCAAATGCCCTAAGTTTTTGTGTGATGATCATGTTGTGTGTTCTGTTTAGCCATGATTTTTCTTGAGATTAATTGAATCATTTTTGAATTAATGTGCATTTGTTCATTCTGTTGTCTCAATGTGCTTTCAACTTGCATGCCTTGCTATGATTGGTTTATGAAATGAATTTGGTTGATGCTATTGACATGAGACCTTTTGGATTGTATTCTTAATTGATTGAGGTTGATTCATGTTGAATTTCATGTTCTGTTATGAATTTTTTCTCCCTCTTTGACCCTAGGCCTTGCCCTAGTGGTTTGCTTCTCATGTTTGAGCTTTGTTTTCAGGTTAAGAAGTACATGGCCACAATGGGATTGATTCACTTGCTTGAGTTGATTAATTGGTTATTGTTGACTAATCTTGAGTTGTTTTGTAGGTGGCTTTTAGCTCATTTGAGTTGAGCTTGTGGCTTTGCACCTTGTTGCATTGCTTGTTTGACTATTGTTGACTGTGTACTGTTAACTGTTGACTATCGGTTGTCTGTTTGACTTTTTTGAGTTGTATACTGATTGAGTTAGATTTTTTTCAGGTACATTAGTTGCTTAAGTTCTTTTGAACTTGCATTTGCTTTTGCTTGGTTGCTTAACCATTTGAGGTATAACTCTCTGACTTCATGTAGTCTGGAAGACATGTCCTGTTACTTGCGCAGGCACCTGTCTGAAGCCTTCCTTAAGAGGCAATGCTTGTGTTTGTTTATCTTTGTGCCAAGAAGGAAAAGACCTCTATGAGGCAATTGGCAGATAAAAGAGATGTGTAATCCATCTCCTGCTATTCAGTGAGTCATTCACTTTGCTCACACACCTTGTGTTGATGCATTGTGGATATTAACCCAAGATCTTTGTTGAGTCAGTCATATATGGAGAAGAGTTCCTACTTTCTGAACTCCCACACTTTCATTTGTCTGAAGCTATCCCAGGCCAGGGATAAGAGCTGTGAGGCATACCCCTCACTTCCCATTTCATCTGCTTCACCCTAACTCTCAATGTTAGGGTTAAGAGCTAACATCACCCGATTCCAGTTAGCTTGTGTTTCACAGCCTAGCCTTGTGTGAGCCCACTTTGTTTGTATATAGTGTGTGCTAATTGTGTGTATGTTTGCTTTGCCTGTGCTGTTTAGGATAGCTTGCTCCCTGTGCAAGTTAGATAGCAACCTTAACTTAGGGATCGTATGCATGATAACTTCTAGGCTCGAGTCGTAGTCTCCCTAGTAGTTTGTGTCTCCCTTTGTATCTGGTTAGGATAGTCCTTTGTCCCTGCGTAGGGGAACTATGTCGCCCTGATCCTCATGCCAGATGAGGTACGTAGGCAGGAGATGAGCTGATCTCTTCGGGCGCCCTTTTATTTTGTCCTCTTGTGTGTGTTAGGAGATGGATATAAGACCAGCGATTGGCATTCCGTATCCTATTGTTGTGTGCTTGGAGTCCGATGTAAGTCCAGCGATTGGCATTTGGTTTCCAGTGTGTGTTGGTCTGGTTCGGAGTCTAATGTAAGTTCAGCGATTGGCATTCGGTTTCCATGTTTGCCCGTTTTGTGTGGAGTCTGACGTAAGTCCAGCGATTGGCAGTCGGTTTCCTGTGTGGTTTTGTTTGGCGTGCGTTAGCCGAGCTACGAGTGCTCTGATTCTTCTTTAGCCCGAGAAGATACGTATGCATAGGATGCGACATCCTAGCGAGCACATTTCTCCCTGTCCCGAACTACGTCGACTCTGATGTCTGTGCTTGACAGACTACGTAGGCCCAGGATGCGATATCCTGCCGAGTTAGTTTCTTTTGTCCTTTCTGTGTCTCTTTCAGCCAATGTTTGATGTTTGAGCAGTTTTTAGCAACCTTTATCCTTCCTTTTGTGCGTGGATCCCGTCGAGTACGACGGATGCGTAGGGGTGCTAATACCTTCCCTTTGCATAACCGACTCCCGATCCCATCTCTCTCTGGTCGCGAGACCATGTCTTTTCCAGGTTTACTTCGAGCGTTTCCTTTCCCTCTTTTGGGATAAATAACGCACGATGGCGGCTCTGTTGTTTTGTTTTCCCGTCGGTTTTTCGCGTAATGCGACACAGGTCACAGGAACCGGATGCCAAGTCATGAATCCTCATCCCCAAGCGGTTGACAAAGTCTCTCCTCAGCAGAGCATGTTCCCCAGTAGAGTTGACAGTATCCAGACTATATATCCCCAGCGGAGTTGACAATGTCAGACTATATCTCCCTAGCAACAGCGGAGTGGTTGCATAACCAACAGATGAGAGGGTGGTGTTCCCAGTGTTCATCTCATTCCCCAACAAATTATTTTTAACAGATTTGTTAATCCCCAGCTTGAGGGCGATTAGCAAGTTCATATCCCCAGCAAAGGTCGTTTCCTACGACATTTCCCCAGGAAGTGTTTTCCCCACAGACTCTCCTCACAGAGCCTCGCCGAACAAAGTTTCCATAGTTGATACTCCCCTCGCAAAGTCAACTTTTCAAGCAGCCAATTTATTTTTGGTGGCTCATTGGTCCCGGCAGACGGATCATTCCCCACATAGCATTCAAGGATTGATACAGCGATCTGTTCCCTACCGGAGTTTGCTTCCCCAAGCAGATTTCTTTTTACACCATGCATAACATTTGCATTTGCATGCATATCATATCAAGCATACACATAAGCTGATAAACAGGTTCTTCCAAGCAGATTGAAGAATTACTTTATAACCAAGGTCATGAGATCCAGCCAGAGGATCAAGCGTGAGTGATCCAGCCTGAGGGTCATTTTGAAGATTCAGCCTGAGAATCGTGTTCCAGTGATCCAGCCTGAGGGTCATTTCGAAGATTCAGCCTGAGAATCGTTTTCCAGTGATCCAGCCTGAGGGTCATTTCGAAGATTCAGCCTGAGAATCGTGTTCCAGTGATCCAGCCTGAGGGTCATTTCGAAGATTCAGCTTGAGAATCGTGTTCCAGTAAGCCAGCCTAAGGCTCAATTTGAAGATTCCCTAGTGAAGTCGCCTACAAGCTTTATTTCCCCAGCAAGCCCAAGTCTAATTGAGGAGTCGTTACAACATGTTCTAGCCCGAAGAATATGTACGAAGCCCAAAAGTGGAATATTCTCGAAGCTGCATAACTAATATGAAGGTTGGGTGTAGATTTCAAAAGAGGGTCAACCAGCGCATGCCTCAGATGCAGGATCCTAATGATGGGAATTTATCATCAAAATAATCCAGATCTAGCCAGAAGATCGAAGTAGATTCAGCCAGAGAATCGAAATAAAGAAGATCTAGCCAGAAGATCGAAAATCGCAACAATTCAGATCTAGCCAGAAGATCGAAGTAGATTCAGCCAGAGAATCAAAAGGAATAGATTCAGCCAGAGAATCAAAACGAAGAAGATCTAGCCAGAAGATCAAAATCGTATCCAGTCCGAGGATCAAAATTAATATCCAACCAGAGGACTAAATTGAGTATAGGTTCAACCAGAGGATCGACACTCCAGATTAAGCCAGAAGGCTGATTCAGATCCAGCCAGAGGATCGGAAGAAAAAGAAACAGCGCGGTGTATTTCCGTGTTTTTGTGGTGTTCTCGGAGCGTAAATTTTCGGTCTGTCTTTGGTATTCAATCACAGCTCACCCCGTTTATCTGATAAGCTGTTCGTTTTCATCCTACTCGGGTTAGCTGATGATTGAATAGGGGCAGCTGTAACACCCCAAAATTTGCCCTCCTCATTCATGCATTCATTTAGCATTTCATATTGCATTTCATCATGTCAATCAGAATTAGATCCAAGAAACTTTATTTAAAAATAAAAAATAAAAAATAAATAAATAAATTTAATTAAATAAATAAATAAATAAAATAAAATATAACAAAAAAATTTTGACTTGGGTCTCTCTCATTTGAGCCCACAAAGCCATGAAATTCAGTCTATAAATACCAAGGCTTCACTTGAGAAAAAGGAAGAGAAGCAAAATACTCTGAGGTTTCCTTGGAACAAAACCCTGGACAAAACCTGGAGAGAAACCTGACAGAGAACTCAGAGCAACCCCCAGGCAACTCTGAAAGGTTCATTCTGACTCACACACTTTCATCTCACGCAAACCCTAACATTGCCTTGCAAACCCAGTCGTGCCATTTGATTTCAACCGATCTCTCCAATCAGGTTTGCCCTTATTCCTATTACCTTTATGCTCTTAATTTGGATCATCTGAATGTATGAGGTATGATGGATGAATTTCATTAGGTTTTTCGCCTATGGGTTTAACATGTATATGAATGTATAAACAATGCCTTGAATGTTTAACCGTTTAATTTTTGAGTGTATGCCACAGGGTTTGAGGTTTCTGAAACCATACTGTTATCCATGAAAAAAATGCTTATCGTGTTTCACTAACCCTTTTGTTGAGCTTTTGTGAGGGTTCACATACTTTTGCAGGGATACCCTGGAGGTTTATTCCGATTACCTGTACTAACTTACTTTCTTGGATGATGCCAGCCTGAGGGATCTCTGGGTTTCTTATTTCTATAATTGCTGTTACTCCGGATCTTTATCCGTGGGGTAGATATCTTCATCCCCTTTTTTACCTTTTTCCGCATTTTTATTGCTCTCCTAGCTGGAAGACCTCGATAGGAGGCAATGTTTTGTGTTTACCTTAAGATACATGTTTTGTGTTTTGTGTTCGTATCCCTGCAGGTAGCGCGGTTCCTTCGTCAAGGACTGCCTTTTTGCCCTTGAGCATCCCAAACCCTAACCCTTCATTGATTTTTCTTCTCCTAAACACACGTTTACTCCTTCTACTATAGGTGAGTAAGTCTCCAATTATCGAGCATCCGGTAGATTGCGTAGTAACGTCGTTCGTCCAAAACTCACTCCATAACCCCGTAGTTAGCCGAACTACGGTTTGCTCTGATTCTCATTCCAGATGAGATACGTAGGCATAAGACGCGATGTCTTAGCGAGCACACATCCCTCCAACCCATAGGTCAGCCGAGCTACGAAGACTCTGATTCTCATATTCAGATGAGATATGTATGCAGTGGATGCGACATCCGCGCGAGTCATTTTCATTTAACCCTTTTTTTGGTAAACAACACAAGATAAACTCACACCCTTTAGACAAGAACTACAAAAGTGGATCCCGTAGAGTACTACGGATGCGTAGGGGTGCTAATACCTTCCCTTCGTATAACCGACTCCCGAACCCAAGATTTGGTTGCGAGACCCCGTCTTGTCCTTTCCTTTTTCAGGTTTACTTCGAGCGTTTCCTTTCCCTCCTTTGGGATGAATAACGCACGGTGGCGACTCTTCTGTCATTTTCTTTCGCTGGTTGTTTTTTCGCGCACTGTATTTTTCAGGTTGCTACACCATGTGAGTGTGTAAAACCATTCAAAATCATTTCATGGACACAATTGGATTGGAATTAAGCATGTATGATGCACCAAATTTAAATTCTTCATTTTCCCTCCAAAAAGCACATGTATGCACCAATGGTCATGTGAGATTTTTTTTCATGCAATGAAATGATTTATTTGGAAAATATAGGTCATGAGAAGCAATTTGCAAAAAGAGTGGCTTAAATTGGAGTTTTGGATCAAAAGTTATGGCACTTTGAAGTTTCATGCACACTTGGTGATCATTTGCTCATAACTTCTCAACCCTTTGTCAGATGCTCATGATCTTAGACTTTTTGTAAATGGGAGAGAAAGATCTTCAACTTTCATGTTGACCAAAATTTCATTTGAAGCTTCTTTGATGTTGGAAAGTCAAGTTGAATGTGGTCCAAAAACTTGCCATTTTGGGAAACTTGAAATTACAGGTCACTTTCCATTTTTGGAAACTTTTGATCTGACTTCAAAATCTTCAAGGTAGATGTTTGACATGATGAATAAGCCTCTTTTGGACATGAATAAAGTGTCTCAAACCATTTCTCCACCTCACAGCCCTCAGTTGACTTTCAGTTGACTTGTGTGGGCCTTAGATGACCTGGAAATGCACTGATGACTTTGAGCCTCTTCCACTTGGCAAAGTTGCTTCAAAATGAACCTTGGCTCATATAAGCTTTCTAGAATGATCATGTGGCCTTCATCTCAAGGAAAAACTTTCTCTTTTGCACTGATGATTGTTCTTGATGCCAGTTCTTGTTGATAAGATGCAATGTAATATGTAATGTTATTGACCTAAAAAAATGAAATGAATGCATGAATGGGGGGGTGCAAATTTGAGGTGCTACAACTTTAACCGGTGACGGGTATTCTCATTTCTTTTGGTATTCTACCCAGTAAAAAGGTAGTTGTGATCCATATTTTGTTCCCCAGAGAGTTAATCCTTGATATGTTCATCTTAACCGATGACGAGTTTTCTTCTCCTTGTGGTTTTCTACCCAGTAACCGGTAGTTGTAAATCCTACTTTTCCCTTGTGTGGGGTCTATCCTTGATATGTTCATCCTAACCGATGACAGATTTTCTCTTCTATGATATTATATCCGGTAACTGATAGATATAATCCCTATTTTTTTTGCTCCTTATCAGAGTCGATCCTTGATATGTTTATCCTAACCGATGACGGGTCTTCTCTTTGGTTAGTTTTCTACCCAGTAACTGGTAGTTGTAAATCCTACTTTGTCCCCTATTTCAGAGTTGATCCTTGATATGTTCATCCTAACCGGTGACGAATTTTCTCTTTGATTGGTTTCTACCCGGTAGCCGGTAGTCGTAAATCCTATTTTTCTCCCCTCGCAGAGTTTATCCTTGATATGTTCATCCTAACCGGTGACGGATTTTCTCTCTGACGATTTTCTATCCAACTTTCGATAGATGTAATTTCTATCCTTTTTGTTCAGTTGGTATATCCTTGATATGTTCATCTTAACCGATGACGGGTATCCTCCTTGACAATCCCATGCAAGTCTATCCTTGATATGTTCATCTTAACCGGTGACAGATTTTCTTCCCTGTCGAGTTTATCCTTGATATTTTCATCCTAACCGATGACGGATACTCTCACCCTTGGTCTTCTGTCCAGTAACTGGTAGTTGTAAATCCTATTTTCTACAGTTTTTCCCAACAAGGTTATTCTTACCCAGTAACCGGTAATGAATTTCCTCTCCTGGAATCCTCAGCGAGTCATCCTTGATATGTTCATCCTAACCGATGATGGATGTTCTCCCTGTCATATCTTTATTATCTCCTTACCCAGTAACAGGTAGTGGATAATAGATTTCTACTCCTCCTGTGTTGAAGTTTATCTTCCTCAGTTGAGTTGAGTGCGCATTTCCTTAGTGAAATCGCTTTTCCCCTGCATAAGTCGAGTACCTCAATTTTATCCTGAGTTACTCATATTCCCTACAGATGTTGTTTTTCCCTGGCTGAGTCTTTCCATTTTATATGGATGTCCTCGAGTCCCCCAGTAGTTTTAAGTCGTAGCCTGGCCTACGCATAACCTCTTTTATCCCCCCAGAGTCTCGGTCTCCCCAGTGAGTTTTCCTTACAGAATGCATTGTGCTCCTGCAGATTTTTGGTCTCTCTTATTTCTTTTTCTTTTGTGGCAATATTTCCCCACAAAGAATTTACTTTTGCATTCATATCATATGCATCATGAGGTCTCTTAGGGACCAAAATTTGTTTCTCTATGTTGTTATTTAAGCCCACTCTACTAAGTCGACTTGAAGATTTTAACCTTCACCTCCTAAGTTAGAATGTCCTTAAATAGGGGCAGCTGTAAGACCCCAATTTTGACCCTAATATCCCTCATGTAACTTCATCATAGGCATTAGCATGGGATCATACCTTGGCATCCTCCTTACCCCTTTTTCATTGGGTTTGGTTTGGGAGAGATAACCAAGCACTTTGTGATTGTATCATATTTGTATTTTATCATTTCACTAACCAAAATACCCAAAATATGTCTTTGTATTTGCCTAACTCTTTTGTAGGAAAGGCATGACCCCATTGATTCATCAAGTTCACATCTAGGGTTTGAGACCCTCATGAACAAAGAGAACAACCAAGAATTGATTCAATAATGGTTATGAGAATCATATATGAGTCCCAATGTTCTCTACATGTTATATTGATCAAGTTTTCTTCAAGAGTTTGAGGGTGATTTGCCTTGGAAACCCTAGTTTGACTGGGTATCTTGAGTAACTTCTCCAACAAGCTATCTCACCAATTGATCAAATTTCTCAAGTGACACTTCAAAATTCATCATCTTATGAATATATGATCTACCATGAGCCAATAAAGTCAAGAGAATTGGAATTTAGCAAGTTGGTTGATGGTGGTTGGCCAGATGAATTCATCTGATCAAAATTGGGTCTCCCTAGATCCTATCTCCTACAATTTTAACTATATGAAAATGATTCAAAGATCAAACTTACTCTAAATGACATTCCAAACAACTTTCATGTTGAGACCTAGAGCTAGTTTTGCTTGGAAAATCATTTTCTATGTTGAAACATTATAGGTCATTTTGTCTAAACCCTAATTTGAAAGTCAACTTCCCAAGGCCATAACTTTCTCAATTCTTATGAGATGAAATATTTACAAGTTGCACAATTAAATTCAATGTGTTTAATTTAACTTTGATGTTTTGAGTGGGAGTTAATTCAACTATTTTGAGCATGTGATATGAGGTTACATTATAGGTCACTTTTGACCTATACCATTGATCAAGTCATTTTTCCAAACTTCAAAAATGCATAACTCTATCATTTATAATCCAAATGACATGACATTGGTGGCTATTTTAAAGTTATTTGAAATACCTACAACTTTTGTGAATACACTTTTCTCATTTGAAGCTCATATAAAAAGTTAAGCAAGGTGGAATATTGAGACATATGGCTTGACACTTAGAAAAAATTTGATATGTCAAAAATTTCCAAACTTCCACCTCAATTTCTTCAAGTTAAAAACTCCAAATGGAAATGTGTTGAACATGAAAGTTATTCCTCTTGATCTCACCTTTCCAAAGAGCTCAAATTCATTCATCTTGGACAAGGAATGCATAGGCTGCGCATGGCATGAACATGGTGTCATCACTTGGCAAGGATCAAACTTCAAATCTTCATGCACACTTGCCTTACAATCCAAGTTGAATTCAGACTATCTCACACTCATTTGTGGACTTAGGGCAATGAAATTATGGGCCTATGCGCGCCCATGCACTCATGCATCATCAATACCAAATTTGGAAAATGGATTTCAAGTGTGCAAAAAGCAATGGTTTCAGCTATAAATAGAGCCCCATATGCTCAGCATTTCACACACATTGGCGCCAACTTTGATCCTTCATCTCAAACCCTCACATTGCAAAGGATAATCCTAAAAAATTCACTTGAATATGAGTTTGAATTTCCACTGTTTTGAAATTCAAAACTCCAGGGATCCACAATCTTTTAAGCATTCAATCCTTCTTCTGCAAGCATTTGGAGTGAGATCAAGCACGAGCAAGAGCAAGATCAGTTGAATCCAGACCTCCATTGAAGGTATTTTCCAGAAATTTTGATTTCTTCGATTCTCTCTAATTCTTGCTCAATTCTATTGATTCTTTGGTTGTCTGAAGTCCTATCAATGTAGGAAAGAAGATTGAGTTGCTTTGAGACCAAATCGAAGCAACTCAGTTTATGTACCTCAAATTTCAACTCCATGTATCTCTCAATATACTTGGAGTTAGAGTGAATTGAGGCTAGATTCGAACCCAGTGCCATTTTTACTTTGAAATCATGTCCTTGTTTTTAATTTTGGTGATGGTTATGACTGAACCAGTCTGGCGAGGTTCGCCGGAGAAGACAACTGATCCTTGGCCGCCGGTGATGTGCTGGATGGTTCTGAGCCATATGATCCTTTTGAAATGATCTAATCTCGTGCGTTCCTTTTGAATACCATGCCTGTTGCGCGCTGACTTGAGAGCACGGTGGAACGCGTGTTTTGATCCACTTGATTTGCCACCTCAATTAACGAGGGAGATCAAGTGGTCTACGTTTTTTCTGATATTTTAATTTTCATTTTAATTGCATTATTTTCAATAATTCATATTAAATTTAATATTGATCCAAAAAATATGGGACTTTCACCAAAAAATTTCAAATATATTTCTCTTTCATATTCTGAATTAAAATTATTTTTTGGATCATTATTAATATTTTTCATGAATTAATTGATTTTGCATTTGTTTTTAATTATTTAAAAATATTTTTTAATGTCCAAAAATTATGGAATTTTTTCTCCAAGGTCCTTTGACCTTGTTTGACCTATGATAAATCTCATGGCCATTTCTTTGGTGTTTTGATGAGATTTTAGGAATTGGACAAACCATATTTAATTTAAATGCACTATTTTAGTATTTTTAATTTGAATAAATGCCAAATAGTTTTGTTGACCAATGGTGATGACTTTTTTATGTTTGACTCTTGTTGTTGGGCCTTGGCCAATGTTGATTTGACTTTGTCAACTTAATATTATTGGATTTAGGGGATTGATGGAATGTATATTCCATATCCCAAAATGAATGGATGATATTAATTTGGTAAAAGTCCTCCTTTTACCAATTTGAGTTTTCATTTATTCCCCTCCCTCTTCATCTCATTCCCCTTCTTTATTCATTCATTCCATTTAGCCTATGATATCTCAAAATCCTAAGGCTAGTTGATTGAAAAATTGGCATGAGTATGGATGAGATTAGGCCACCCTTTTTGCATATTCTTTTTGTGTGTGGTATGTTTCATGAGCATAGTCCACTATACTATGTCTCTAACATGCATTAACACCAAAATTTTATTGCCCCGCCTCAAATAGTTGTAACTTCTATATAAGTCCAATTACGATTGCTTAACATAGCGCTAAATTTGTGACATAAAAGGCATAAGCATTCTAATTAGTGAGATTGTAAGTCTCCCCTCTTTCATGGTATTGTGTGGAAACTTGGACTTTTTTCCTTCCTTTGGAAGATGTCTTGGTTCAAGAATCCATGCTTGTGATAACTGGATTGAGTGTTCTCCAAAGAATGACTTCAATTAAAAAGCAAAAGCCAAGCAATACTAACTTCTAACATATTAACTACTAACTTTTAGTTTCAAGCCTTTACTTTAATACAATTTACTTTTAGCATTCTATTTCATTTGCCATTGTTCATATCATTCTAATTGTTTATGTTAATGCAATTTTCACTTTGTCCACTTGGACCATATTGTGTGATATATTTTGTTTGTGTGGTCTTTGACCATTAATTACATAATAACAACAAAAACCCTAAAAAACATTTGTGTGGACTGTTGGCTTGATCTTGGATAAATGGACTTAGAATCTAGGCAACATTCCTATGCTAAAGGACTTGGCCAATGCCAACTTATTGAGAAACCAAGTGCTTGAAATTTGAAACTTTATCTGATACATCATTCAAGATCCCTCTGAGTTCATCTGTAACATGATCATTGTGAAGCTGTTATTTTGAACCTGTGACTTGTGGAATTCATCTGTTACATGGGCTAATTTGAAGAAGATTATGGAGTGGATAAGCTTGGATGTGACCATCTTTATTTGATGCCTTGCTCTTCAAGATAATATAATTGTGCATTTGTGTGTTGCTTGATTCTAAAAGTCAAAGGGAATTTTGGGTTTCTATTGACATTCTTGTCTATTGGATTGCTACCCACTTGGTCAGATCTTTTCAACTCTAAACTTTTAATTTTGTACATAGGGTAGTCTCTTCATCTTCTCCCCATTTCTTTAATTTCAAAATCTCTCCCTCCATTTTTCAAAATCTTCTTTGTGTGAACTACTTTTGTTCCAAACTTTGACCACTTTGCAAAAAAGATAGAAACTTTGGCCTTATGCCATTGCATTTTCAAACTTCTTTTCTTAAATTAAACTTGTAAATAAACTTAAATTATACTTGATCTAAACTTTCAAAAAAGCCAAAAAGAACTAACTCATTTAAACCATTTTAGGCCTTTGTGCCTTTCAAACTTAAATTTTGTTAAAAGTAACGCATCCACTTTGAAATTTGTATCACGAACTACGAGGTTTTAATCCCTCATTTTTATGTTGGTACGTAGGCACAAGACCGAAGGTCTTGTCAAACACAAAAATATAATTAATGAATTCTTTTCTCATCCCCCCATTCTATTTGTTTGTAAACATCACAGTATACCAAGTACATATGCACACAAAAAGGGCTCCCTAGGAGTACCTAGGACACTTTGGATGCTAACACATTCCCTCTGTGTAACCAACCCCTTTACCTGTAATCTCTAACATTTTATTAGTTTTGATTTGAAAACTTCTTACTTTTTGGGTTTTGTTCGTACTTCTTTCCCTTTTCCTTTGGAAACAATAAAAGCGCGGTGGCGACTCTTGTTATTTGATCTCTAGCTTGTCAATAGCTTGATGATCATGAATTTACCGCTACATTATGAGGTTTAGATATAAATTTCGTAGTTAAGTAATGCATATTTTTGTAGAATTGTAATTCCTTGTGTCGAGGTAGGTTGCTCGACAGAAGCAAGGAAGTATTGAACCACCTAGTGTGTTGAGTTGTGTTACTGTGTCGAAGTGTCGAAGTATGTTGCTTCATACATGATTTCGACTTAGGCCTATTTTAGTAGTGTTAGCTATTTTGGGCTTTTATAGTTTTGGGATTTGGCTTCAGGTCCAAGTTAACCTAAATCTATAAATAGAGGGAGTAACCCTTATTTTTGTAATGAAGTGAATAAAGTATTCATAACATTGTATTCACAGTATTTTGCAGTTGCAAAGTGAATAAGAAGTTTTTCACAATTTGTGGGCAGAGAGAAACTCTGCAGAATTTAATTCTTCTTCTCCTTCATCATTCTTTACTTTTTTTTCTTTCTCCATTGTTATTTTCTTTTATTGTCATTGTGTGGGTGATAATAATATTGTTCGTCAAGATTGATTAAAACTCTCCATAGGTTTTTGGGGATTTCCAACATCTGGTATCAAGAGCTTCGGTTTAACCGATTTGTGGGAAGAAATCACCATGGCAATGAATCATTCAAACGGCCGTTTTCCAGCAAATATTCTGATTCTCAAGAACAATAATTATGAGAATTGGTGCAAGCAGATAAAGGTTGTGTTATGTTATCAAGATCTTTGGGATCTTGTGAATGAAGGAGTAGCAACGCTTGCAAAAGACGCGACAAATCAAGAAAAGGTTGCACATAAAGAATTGAAGAGGAAAGATTATAAAGCTCTCTTTATAATCCATCAATGTGTTGATGCAGATAACTTTGAAAAGGTTAGTGATGCAGAGTCAGCGAAAGAAGCATGGGAAATTCTAGAGAAATCGTTTAGAGGCGCAGAGAAGGTGAAAGAGGTGAGGTTACAAACTCACAAAATAACGTATGAATTGCTTCAGATGGAAGACAATGAAAGCATAACTGATTTCTTCACTAAGGTTATGAAACTGGTGAATCAAATGAAGGTATGTGGAGAAGTGTTGACATCAAGATCTGTTGTTGGAAAGATCTTAAGGTCGTTGGCTCCAAAGTTCGACCACGTGGTAGTAGCCATAGAAGAGTCGAAGGATTTGTCAAAACTAACAAAGGAAGAGCTTTAAGGGACACTTGAATCTCATGAACAAAGAATGGCTGAAAGAGCTGTAGGAAAGTCGAAGAGTGATATGGCTTTGTAGGCTCAATCAACAAAATAAAGAAAAGGAAAAGGAAGTTGGAGTGGCAACAAAGAAAGAGGAGGCTACGACAATTCGACTGGTCGAATCAGATAAAACCCTGGAACCAAGGCAACCAAAGAGGTGGTGTTGCAAGTAGAGGAAGATGTGGTGGTCAAAAGTCAGACAAGAGTCACATTCAGTGTTACAATTGTCATAAGTATGATCACTATTCTAGTGATTATCCAAAAAAGCAGAAGAATCAAGAAACTTATGCAAAGCTGGCGAAACATGAAGAAGAAGAGACATTGTTGATGGTTACAACAAGAGATGAAGAGAGATTCAAGGACCAATGGTACTTGGACTCGGGATGCTCATCACACATGTATGGAAGGAAAGATTGGTTTGTCAACATAAAACTCTCAATGAAGAACATGGTGAAATTTGCAAATGACAACACTCTAGCAGTTGAAGGTGTTAGTGATGTTCTGATTATGAGGAAAGATGGCAATAGGTCAGTAATTTCAAATGTGTTGTACATACCAGAAATGAAGAGTAATTTTCTCAGCATAGGGCAGTTAGTCGAAAATAACTAGAGAGTGTCGATCAAAGACAAGATGATGAGCTTTCTTGACTCAAATGGAAGGTTGATCTTGAAGGTTCCAATGTCTCAGAATAGAACCTTCAAGATTGAACTAAATGTGATGGAGCATAAGTGCTTTGCAACAGCAGCCAGCAAATATGAATGGATATGGCATTATAGACTTGTCCATCTCAATTTCAAAAACATCAGAGATTTGAAGAGAAAAAATATGGTTTTAGGATTACCGGAAATCGACATTCCAAAGAAAGTGTGTGAAGAATGTGTGCAGGCAAAGCAGCATAAGAACAGCTTCGGTAAGGATGCAGGAAGTAGGTCAAAGGCAATTCTTGAAGTCATATACTCTGATGTATGTGGTCCTCTCCAGGTGGATTTGATTGGAGGTAACAAATATTTTGTTAAATTCATAGATGATTTCAGTCGAAAACTATGGTCTTACCTGATCAAGAAGAAAAGTGAAGTGATTGAGGTATTTGCCAAGTTTAAGTCTATGGCCGAAAGACAGAGTTGTCGAAAGATCAAGATTTTGAGGACTGATGCTGGTGAAGAATATGTGTCAAAAGACTTTGATGCATTATGTGTGAAAGAATGGATTATGCATGAGATGGTGTCACCTTACACTCTAAAGCAGAATGGAGTCGCAGAAAGGAAGAATAGAACCATCATGAATATGGTTAGAAGTATGTTGAAAGGCAAGCATCTATCCAAAGAATTATGGGGAGAAGATATGTCGACTGCGACATATATCCTGAACAGATGTCCGACAAAGAAGCTAGAAGGAATCACGCCAGAAGAATGTTAGTCTGGTGTCAAGCCTAGATTGAGTCATCTTAGGGTGTTTGGATCTATAGCACATAGACATGTGCTAGATCAGTTGAGAAGAAAACTTGATGACAAGTCGAATCAGATGATCCTGATAGGATATCATTCGACTAGAGGATACAAGTTGTTAGACCCAGTGAATAAGCAGGTGGTGATCAGCAGGGACATGATCATAAATGAGCTTAGAGAATGGGATTGAACTGATAATGTCAAGAAATATCACACCATAAGAATGTCGGTTTGGTGTCAAGCCTAGCTTGAGTCATCTGAGGGTGTTTGGATCTATAGCACATAGACATGTGCCAGATCAGTTGAGAAGAAAACTTGATGACAAGTCGAATCAGATGATCCTGATAGGATGTCATTCGACTGAAGGATACAAGTTGTTTGACCCAGTGAATAAGCAAGTGGTGATCAACAAGTACGTGATCATATATGAGATTAAGGAGTGGAATTGGACTGAGAATGTCAAGAAAGATTCAGTGAGAATATTTTATGATGAACCAGCTAGTGAAGTCAAAAGAGAAGTTCGACAGGAAGAAGTCAGAGGTGAAGCAAGCACAAGCAGACCTCAAACAACAAGACACATGTCTGCAAGGTTGCAAGAATGTGTGATTACATCAGATGATATGGTCGATGAAGAAGGTGAGCTGGTACACTATGCTTTCTACACAGATGTCGAACATGTCAACGCAATAGAGGCATTGAAAGATTCGAAGTGGATGAAAGCAATGGACGAAGAGCTAAAGTCAATCGAAGTCAACAACACTTGGTCACTTGTCGAATTTCCCCAAGACAAGAAGGCAATAAATGTGAAGTGGGTATACAAGGTGAAGTTGAATCCCATAGGAGAAGTGACTCAACACAAGGCGAGACTTATGGCGAAAGGATTTCTTCAGAAAGAAGGAATCGACTTCGATGAAGTTTTTTCGCATGTTGTTAGGATCGAAAAAATTAGGTTGGTTGTTGGTCTAGCAAACATGAACAACTGGCATATGCGTCAGATGGATGTGAAATATGCATTCCTTAATGGCCCCTTAAAAGAAGAAGTGTATGTTGCACAACCAAATGGGTTTGTGAAACTAGGCGATGAAAGAAAGGTGTACAGGCTGCATAAAGCCCTGTATATACTTAAACAAGCTCCAAGAGCTTGGAACAAGAAGATATATGACTTTTTAAGGGAGAAGGAATTCATGAAGCGCAAATATGAATATGGAGTATATGTAAGAAGAAGCAAGAGTGAATTGCTTATACTATGCCTTTATGTCGATGACCTGTTGATAACAGGTAGCTGAAAGAAGGAGATCGAAGACTTCAAAGGTGATCTCAACAAGGAATTCGAAATGTCATATTTGGGTGACATTTCATACTTCCTTGGCATCGAATTCTACAAGAGTGGTATATGTTTGATGATGCATCAAAGAAGGTATGCAGGCGAAATACTCAAGAGATTTGAAATGCAAGATTGCAACCTAACTTCGACTTCAGCTGAGCCCAAATTACAACTGTCGAAAGATTCAAATAAAGATGATGTCGACCCAACCCAATATAGAAGACTTATTGGGTCAGTTCGATACCTTTGTCATACAAGGCATGTCTTAGCATACAATATAGGTATGGTGAGTAGATTCATGCAGAAGTCAAAGGTATCACATCTAGTAGCGGCGAAGAGGATACTAAGGTATCTAAAACGAACTCTCAACTATGGCATTTTATTTCGTACAGCTGGTGAAGGAAAAGAATGCAAACTAGTGGGATACATCGACTCAAGTTGGTGAAGTGATGTCGAGGATCGAAAATCCACAGCGGGCTATGTGTTTATGCTAGGTGGTGCACCAGTTGCTTGGAGTTCGAGAAAGGAGCCAGTAGTGGCATTATCGTCATGCAAAGCAGAATAAATAGTTGTTTCTCTTTGTGCATGTCAAGCAATGTGGATGGTGAATCTGGTCGAAAGATAACAACGAAGAGTCATGGAGCAACTACCATAAGGATCGACAACATGTCAACTATCAATTTGGAGAAGAATCCGATAGCACATGGTCGAAGCAAGCACATCGAGATGAGGTTCCATTATCTTCGAGAGTAGGTAGCAGATGGGAAGATGGATGTGGAACAATGCAGAACTGAGAATCAGATTGCAGACATCATGACGAAGGGAATGCAAGTCGAAGTGTTCAGAAGACTAAGATCTATGATGGATGTAGATAGCTTAGACACAATGAATTAGATGGTGTGTTGAATTATAATTCCTTGTGTCGAAGCAGGTTTCTCGACAGAAGCAAGTAAGTATCGAACCACCTAGTGTGTTGAGTTGTGTTAGTGTGTCGAAGTGTCAAAGCATGTTGCTTCACACAGGATTTCGACTTAGGTCTATTTTAGTAGTGTTAGCTATTTTGGGTTCTTATAGTTTTGGGTTGTGGCTTGAGGTCCAAGTTGAAATAAATTTTTAAACAGATGGAGTAACCCTTATTTTTGTAATGAAGTGAATAGAGCACTCATAACATTGTATTCACAGTATTTTGCAGTTGCAAAGTAAATAAGAAGTTTTTCACAGTTTATGGACAGAGATAAACTCTACAGAATTTAATTATTCTTCTCATTCATCGTTCTTTACTTTCTTTCTTTTTCCATTGTTCTTTTCTTTTATTGTCATTATATGAGTGATAACAATTTTATTCATCATGATTCATTGAAATTTTCCATAAATTTTTTGAAAATTTTCAACAATTATTACATTATAAATATATATCACAAGATTGAATTCTAACCCCACGAGACCACATGTGGTATTCCTGCACCAGATAAAAATAATTAAATAGGTCATTTTCCAGCATATTAATCCTTTCTATTATAATACATGATTTTACTACATGATTTTAACCCCAGATTGAATTCTAACCCCACAATTACTACATGATTTTACTTTATTACCCTTTTGCCATAACTCTTCAGCGGATAAGACAATAGATACGTCACACCCAGACACATACATAAATGCTGAAGAAGAAAAAAAGAGTAACAACTCTTTCTCTTTCTCTATTTCCTTCCCATTCTCTTTCCTTTACCTCAAAAAAGACAAAACAAAATGCAGTTTATGTTAAACCTTCGTGTTACCCACGGTGTTCCTCTCTGTCTCTCCGGAATCACCAACCCTCTTGCTCTTTCCAAAGAGTAAACTACTCAATCTACTATTCATCTCTCTCTCTTATCTTATTTATTTAATTCAGTTATTCTAATTTTGGTTTTGAATGAATTTGGTGGTGCAGGATGGCAGATCACGATCGTAGAAGAAAAGCCATGAGAAAGCAAAGATCAGTACATGCAAATCAAGATAAGGGTTCTCCAAGGAACAGTGATTTTGTTGAGATCAAAGGTGGTGAATCTGGTGAAGGTTATGATCAGGAAGATCTGGAGGAAATCTTGTATCAATTGTCTCGTAGTTATTATCTTACAGGTTTATCAGCAAAAGCTGCTTAATTAAAACTACATTAATTAATCTCTTTCATTTTCTGAACTATGTTGTTCTTGTTGTTGTTGTAGATTTTCTTTTACTGTGTTGTTGTTGTAACATGTAAAAAAAACATCTTCTGATTCAGTGTTGTTCCGTTTTGTTATTTGATATATATCTTTAAATTATTGTGTATGTTTCACCAACAATATAAGGTTAAGTTTTGGAACGTTGCAGAAGTTAGTGTTTTAATTAATTCTGATTGGTAAAGGTAGTAAATGTAGTGTTTGACACAACTCTCTGATAAAGTTACTTTTGGTAAGAGGAATTTATGGAAAGAAGAAGAAAAAAACAATTTCATCCGTTTTAGAGGATAAAGCTAGTAACAAATAAAGTATGTATTGAATGTGTGTATTGTGTACGATGGGTGTGTGTAATCATTTGTTGTAACCGTTTTGCAAGAGCAGTGGAAATTTGTTATTTCAATTCTTTATTCTCTCTCTTCTTTCATTTTCATCTTCTTCACCTTGTGCACCAACAATTGGTATATAGAGTTTCGGTTCAAATCCACATGGAAACATAGGGAAACACGAGTGAACGGTGAGACATTGTATGATTGATTTTGTTTCTTGAATTTGTGTTGAATTTTTTAGTAATCGAATCACATTTCTTGATTCTAGTGGATTGGAAAACACTAGTGTTTGGTGAGATCTGAGTGTATTGCACAAGGTTGAAGATGAACGGAAACAGTAATTTGAGTACTAAGCTTCCAGTGTTCGATGGCAAGAACTGAAATCGGTGGATGATTCAGATGTGTGTGTTGTTTGACACTCAATATGTTCTTGATCTCGTCAACGAAGGTTACGTTCCGGTTGCACTTCCAGAAAATGCAATGGATGCGTAGAGGAATCCTCAACGTGATCTGAGGAAGAAGTATTCGAAGGTGTTGTTCTACATTTATCAGTGTGTGGATGTGAACGTGTTTAAGAAAGTCGTTGATTCGACGACGGTGAAGGTTGCATGGGACACACTAGTACGGTGCTACGACGGTGATGCATCAGTGAAGAAGGTAAAGCTTCAGTCTCTACGTAAGTAATGTAAAAATCTCAGCATGAAGAACAATGAGAAGGTACCTGACTACATCTCCAAAGTGATTCTGATCACAAATGAGATGAAGTCATGTGGAGAAACTCTCTCTAATGAAAGGATCATTAAAAAGGTACTTAGATCTCTTACTCCTCGGTTTGATTATATTGTGGTGGTAATTGAACATTATAAGGATCTTAGCACCATGAGAATTGAAGAGCTGCAAAGCAGTCTAGAAGCACAAGAATTGCGTCTGAGTGAGAAAAACTCTGAAATTGAGATAGAGCAGCAAGCTCTGAAAGCAGCTTCTAGTATATAACATCATAAGCAGTATTGGTCATAAGTCAGGAAAAGATTTGAGTTCAGAAGTCAGAAACTTCAATTACATTAATTAATCACTTTCATTTTTTGAACTATATTGTTCTTGTTGTTGTATATTTTCTTTTATAATTATTATAATTATTATTATGTTGTTGTTTTAACATGTAAAAAAAACATCTTCTGAATTAGCACCTTTTCTTTGTTGTACCATTTCATTATTTAATTTGTTATTTGTTGTTCCATCTTCAGAGGATAACCCTATGCTGTGTACTATGTTTCACCAATACCATAGGGTTAAGTTTTGGAACCTTGCAAAAATTAGTGTTTTAATTAATTCTGATTGGTAAAGACAATAAATATGGTATTTGACACAACTCTCTAATAGTCACTTTTGGTAAAAGGAATTTATGAAAAAAAGAAAAAAAAAACAATTTCATCCATTTACAGAGGATAAAGTTAGTAACAACTACTAACAAATAAAGTAGTCGTACTAATATGTCAGTTTTTTTTGGCTTTTATCGATGAAAATAATTATAGTTATAATATTTTATTCAATTATTTAAAAGATAAAATTATTTAATTGGCAAGAATAGGCATCGCATTGTTGCGGGGGCAGGGATCCATCCCCAAATTTAAATCCTTTGATAATTGAAATAATTTAGCTTTAAAAAATTATGACGAATTCTAGATTTGAAATTACATTAAATTTATGGAAAATTTTAAATCTTTCTTGATAAATAAAAATCAATTTTTTATTAATTATTCTACGTGTTCTTTACTATTCACTCAAGTGAATCAATCAATTTTGATTGTAAGATCATTCTACTGCACAATTGATAATTGAAGAAGAAAAGATAAAGATGAATTAGGGAAGAAAATGAATTAGGGTTTCAACAAAAAAAAGGGAAGAAGAAAAGTTGTGAATTTTGTACAGAAACTTCTCTACTTTGAAACGAAAATTTTATTCAACTTTTTCTATGCAACTGCATTACAAACAATGATAGGGTATCTCCCTATATATAGGCTGAGATTGCTAACTCGGCTAAAATAAACAAATAAAACCAAGTCAAAATTATGTCGATATACACTTCTTCGACATTTCGACAACTCCTTGTTTATGTCGAGCAACATGCTTCGACACAAGGAATTACATTCTCAACATGTTTCACCTGCACACACCGTACGTTTTGTTTTTGACTATTTTGCAGGTACTTCTTTCGGAGGCAGACACACTTCAATTGATGACATACATAGTGAGATGTGGGCCTGAAATACCATAGACGTCGAGCGTGATAACATGATTTATGTCATGCATTAACAACATACAGAGATGATGCAGTATATGCGTCAGATGTAGACTTCATCAAGGTAACAGTCTCAATAGGAGTAGGATTATGTTGTTATCCAGATAACCCTTGATGATGATCTCTAAGAGCTCTGCCACCAGAATGATATAGATGTCGAGTGTGACACCCTGTTCTGAGCTATGCAGCAGTAACAGGTTGACATGATGACACATATACAACAGCTCCAGGATCAACAACATGATTATGCGGGGAGGAATGAGCACCAGATTTTAGATATGACGAGAGGTTGCATGGACTACAGATGGGGTTCGAGGAGAGAGATTCCATAGATTTTCATATGCAGGTTACCCGTGATCACACCTTAGATGAAATCTTGCACTACATATATAGCATGGGTATGCCGCCACCACCTATTCACTATGGACGACCCCAAGGATGAGGTCGTGGCCGACACTGATTGCTTCACCTGGTTCTTTTTTCTTTTCCCGTTTTTTATCAAAACATTGAGAGCATTGCTTGGTTTAAGTATGGGGGGAACTTTATCGCTTTCTATTTACTGCTTTCTAGTTTAGATTTTTTATCTTTTTGCTAGTTTCTTTACTTTAATCTGAATTTTTAAATTTTTAGCTTAGTCATTTAGTTAATGCGTGTGTTGCCGAGTCATTTATGTGTGGTTTATGTCGGTTGTTAAAGACTCCTTAAAAATCGAGCACCAAATTAAAAAAAATCTTTATGATTCATGATATGACACGCTCTGAAAGTATATAGGTTGTTTTTGTAAGAACAAAGTCGGTTCTACAATGTATCTCTAAGATTTTGATGATAACAAAGGATGGAACAAAAATGGTACCCAAAATTGTGCAGGACTCTGATCGAACAATCAGATATATAAAAGCATCAGATACAGAATCCAGCAATCAGAAGCTACTCAGAGGAAACGCGTCCAGAAGATTCTGACTCTGATCAACGCAGGTACCAGCAAAAACAGAAAGAAGTCAGAAACTCTGTTAAAGAAGATTGAATCCAGACTCTGAATCTGAAGAAGTCAAGAGTATAGAGAAACTCTGACTTAGTCAGATAGAAGCAACCTCTGAAGTTTGAACTCTGACTAACAAGACTCGGATACATATTCACCAGCTCAGAACGCGTAACCATGAAGAAATTTGGTTTTAGAAAGAAACTATTTCTAGAAGGAAATTATAACGCGCTCAAAAACTGTTTTAGAAAGAAACAAGGAGAGTAATGACAATAAACATTCTTCAATAACCAAGATCCTGTCATCACTCAACGGTTCTCTCAAACTTCTATATAAAGGACGGAATACTTCACAAGAGAACACACCTGAGACACACAAGAATACAAAAACTCTCATTCATCCTCTCTTACCTTTTCACGAGCTGTTGCTCTTACGTGAAAAGTTGTTGTTCTTATAATTCTGTAACATTTGCTTTCTGCTAGAAGCACATTGCATTACAAATCATATTTTTGCTAAGATACTTCCTCAAGTGACTCTGTGCAGCCTGAATACTTGAGAGGGCTAAGGGATTATTCTCTTAGACGTTTGTTTGTGTAATCTTTCAAGATTAGTGGATTAAGTCCTTTTTGAAGGCGAAATCACCTTGGCCGGGTGGACTGGAGTAACTTTGAATTTCAAGCGAACCAGTATAAAATTTTGTGTCAATCTCTTTTTATTCTGTGTGTGTCTAAACTGATAAAAAGTTTTTTATTTTCCAAAATAATTCAAACCCCCTTTCTTGTTTTTCTCTACCTTCAATTGGTATCAGAGCTTCGGCTTTGTTATTGATTTTTTAATCAAACACTTAATAGTTTAAAGAGATCCAGCGTGAGAAAAACTATGGCCAACACCAATGAAAGAGATAGTTACAATGCTAAACCTCCAATCTTTGATGGAGAAAATTTTGATTATTGGAAATATAGAATTGAAAGTTTCTTTCTGGACTACGACGCTGATCTTTGGGACATAGTCACAATTGGCTACACACCACCTGTGACTGACGCTGGCGTTGCCATTCCCATAAGCAAAATGACAGATGATTTGAAACTCAAATTCAAAAACCATCACAAAGCCAGAACGATACTACTAAATTCCATTTCCTACAATGAATATGAAAAGATCACCAACAGGGAAACAACTAAAGAAATACTTGACTCCCTGAGGATGACTCACGAAGGAAATTCTCAAGTCAAAGAAACAAAGGCTCTGGTTCTAATTCAGAAGTATGAAGCCTTCAAAATGGAGGACAATGAAGCTGTAGAGGTAATGTTTTCTAGATTTCAAACTTTAATTGCAGGACTCAAAGTTCTGGATAAGGGCTACACAACTGCAGATCATGTCAAAAAGATAGTCATAAGCTTACCAGAGAAATGGAGACCCATGGTCACAACTTTAAAGTTATCCAAAGATCTGAACAATATCAGCCTTGAGGAACTCATCAGTTCACTCAGAAGAAACGAGATAGAACTCGAGGAAGATGAGCCTCAAAAAAAGATCAAGTTTGTAGCACTGAAGTCCAAATCTGAAAGACACAAACCAGAAAGAAACAAAGCCTTCCAAGCTGAAGAGGAAGACAGTGACGACTCTGAAAAGGAAGACTCTGACGATGAAGAAGAGTTATCCCTTTTGACCAGAAGAGTTAAACAACTCTGGAGAAAAAAGAATAATAACTTCAGGAGACCAAGACCCAAGGGAGATCGCTCAGAATCAACTTCCAGAGGTAAGTCAAACAAAGAAATAACATGCTATGAATGCAAGGAAACAGGTCATTATAGAAACGAATGTCTCAAGCTGAAGAAAGAAAGCTCCAGAAGAGAGAGTTTCAAGAAAAGTTCATTCAGAACCAAAAAGGGAATGATGGCCACCTAGGACGACAGCGGATCTGATTCCTCCGAATCAGACTCTGAAGAACAAGCAAATGTTGCACTCATGGCTACCACCTCTAGAAATACATCAGATGGAGAATCTGATTCTGAAAAGGTATTTTCTGATCTTTCTCGCTCTGACCTTGAATCATGCCTTTCTGAAACTCTAAACTCATATCATAAACTTAAACAAAAATTTAAGGCTTTAAAAGGAGTTCTGGAAAGAACAAATGAAGAATGTGATAAGCTTGAGATAACTGCTTCAGAACTAAAAGATGAAAATCAAACTTTGATAAAAGAAAGAGACTCCACAAATAAACAATGTTTAAAACTTGAAGAAGCACTTTCTCAAGCCCCACAAACTTCTAACACAATGATATATGAATATGAATAATCGTTTCAAAAGTTTCTGAAAAATGGAATAGAAATGAGCAGAATGGCATCCATGATTTATGGAGTAAGTCAGAATAATAAAAGAGGAATAGGGTATGTCCCCAGTGAAGATAAATCTTCTACAGATGACAAACCTAAATCTCCTTTTTCTTATCACTACATACATACACAAGCACAACATTTTGATAATGCTAGAAAACCCAAAGTTCTAAGAAACTCTGGGAAAACTAATCATAAAGGAACCAAAATATTCTGGGTGCCAAAGGATAAGATTGTTTATGTTGCAGATATCTTATGCAGGAGAGTTAAGACACCAATCATGGTACCTGGACTCTGGATGCTCGTGACACATGACGGGAAGAAAGCATATGTTCCAAAGCCTGGAACTTAAAGATGTTGGCTTTGTAGGTTTCGGAGGAAATCAGAAAGGAAGAATCAGAGGCTCCAGAAATATTGGTAATGGAACTCTTCCCTCTATATCTGATGTTCTCTATGTAGAAGGATTGATGCATAATCTATTATCAATAAGTCAATTAAGTGATAACGGTTATGATGTAATCTTCAATCAAAAAACATGTAAAGTAATTAATCAGAACAATGGAACAGTCATATTCACTAGCAAGAGGAAAAACAATATTTACAAGATAAATCTTTCAGACCTAAAAGAACAAAACATAAAATGCCTGATGTCTGTTCATGAAGAGCAATGGGTATGGCATAGACGCTTGGGCCACTTTAGCATAAGAAAACTCTCTCAGCTAAATAAACTCGAGTTAGTCAAAGGCCTACCTAAACTGAAGTATTCTTCAGAAGCTCTATGTGAGGCATGTCAGAAAGGTAAATTTTCAAAAACATCTTTCAAAAGAAAAATATTGTTTCTACCTCTAAGCCTCTGGAACTTCTTCACATTGACCTGTTTGGGCCTGTTAAGACAACGCCAGTCAATGGAAAGAAGTATGGACTAGTTATTATTGATGACTTTAGTCGCTGGACATGGGTAAAATTCCTAAAGCACAAGAGTGAGTCTCACTATGTATTCACTAGCTTCTGTTCCAAAGTGCAAAACGAATTTGACTCTAAAATCATCAGAGTCAGAAGTGATCATGGTGGAGAATTTGAGAATAAATTTTTTGAGGAACTATTTGATTCTAATGGAATATCCCATGATTTCTCCTGTCCTAGAACTCCACAACAAAATGGAGTTGTAGAGAGGAAGAATAGAACACTCCAAGAGATGGCCATAACCATGATCAATGAAACAAATGTGGCTAAGCACTTTTGGGCTGAAGCAGTAAATACAGCATGTTATATTCAGAATAGAATCTCTATAAGACCTATTCTGGAAAAGACTCCCTATGAACTGTGTAAGGGAAGAAAACCCAACATTTCTTATTTCCATCCTTTTGGATGCTTTTGCTTTATTCTGAATACTAAAGAACATCTGAACAAGTTTGATTCAAAAGCACAAAAATGTATTATGTTAGGATACTCAGAATGCTCTAAAGGCTACAGAGTATACAACACAGAAACCAAAATTGTGGAAGAATCAATCCATGTTAGATTTGATGATAAGCTTGACCTTGAAAAGTCAAAGCTAATTGAGAAACTTGCAGATTTGGAGATTACTCTTGCAGGTTCTGACGAAAAGACTAAAGCACCAGAAGTATCTGAAAGACACAAGCCAGATGAATCTGAAGCCTCAACCATCCAGAATAAATCAAGAAGTCACCCCAACATCTCTGAAGATTTGATTCTGGGAAACAAGGATGAACATGTCTGAACTAGGTTGACATTCAAAGTATCTGAAGAAACTCCTCTAGGATTAGTTTCTCTAATCGAACCTACTTCCTATGATGAGGCACTTCAAGACAGTGACTGGGTTCTGGCTATGAAAGAAGAGCTAGATCAATTCTCAAAGAATGACGTCTGGGATCTTGTTCCGAAGCCTAAAGGAACTCACATTATTGGAACCATATGGGTGTTCAGAAACAAACTGAACGAAAGAGGAGAAGTTGTCAGAAATAAAGCACGACTGGTGGCACAGTGGTACAGTCAACAAGAAGGCATTGACTACAACGAAACCTTTTCCCCAGTCGCCAGGTTAGAATCTATTCGCCTACTTGTTTCATTTGCTGTAAATCACCCAATCAAACTATATAAAATGGATGTCAAGAGTGAATTTCTTAATGGTTATATATCAGAAGAAGTTTATGTCAATCAACCTCCAGGTTTTGAAAATTCTAAATGTCCAGAACACGTTTTGAAACTTAAGAAATCACTGTACGGTTTAAAACAAGCTCCTAGAGTGTGGTATGAAAGACTAAGTAATTTTCTTCCGGAACATGACTTTATTAGAGGAAAGGTTGACTCTACACTCTTCTGTAAAAACATTAGAAATGATCTCATGATATGCCAGATATATGTTGATGACATTATTTTTGGTTCAGCTAACCCTTTTGTATGTCAAGAATTCTCTGAGCTAATGCAGACAGAATTTGAAATGAGCTTAATGCAAGAACTAAAGTTCTTTCTAGGGATTCAAATCAATCAAGCTTTAGAATCTACCTACGTCTATCAAAGTAAATACATAAAATACATTCTGAAGAAGTTCGAAATGGTTGAATGCAAACCTACTAAGACACCTATGCATCCAACCTGCATTCTGGAAAAAGAAGAAATTAGTCAGAAGGTTTGTTAGAAGCTCAATCGTGGTATGATAGGCTCTCTTCTCTATCTGATGGCTACACGTCCTGATATTCTGTTTAGTGTATGTCTCTGTGCCAGATTCCAATTAGATCCTAGAGAATATCATTTAATAGTTGTTAAAAGAATCCTCAGGTATCTAAAAGGAACCCTTAACATGGGCATGATGTATGAGAAAACATCAGAGTATAGACTCTCTGGATATTATGATGCAGATTATGCAGGGGACATAATGGAACGTAAAAGTACATATGGGAATTGCCAGTTCTTGGGAAATAATCTTATATCTTGGGCCAGCAAAAGGAAATCAACCATAGCTCTGTCCACTGCAAAAGCAGAATATATATCAGCATCACTCTGCACTACTCAGATGCTCTGGATGAAGAATCAACTTGAAGACCTTCTGATCTTTGAGAGTAAAACGTTCCTATTTTCTGTGATAGAGAAGAGAGCCCTCTGAGAAGTCCAAGACGGATAAGAAAGCAAGATTGGGAGAATCCTCTGGGTCAAGACCTCCAGCACCTCTGGCTGGCTCTCCAAGTAAGTATGTACCTCTCTCTCGCTCTGTTAAAATAAAACCTCTTGCTTCTTCTCTTCCCTGAACCACTCCAATATACACCCCCTCTGAAACTCCTCCCTCAACCACCAGAACCTCTAACCCACCCTCACTTAAATTCAACCTTGCTACCACCATACTACCCGTTTCTGAAGCAGAAATGCTGAATGAAACTACTTCACCATCATCATCATCATCATCATCTCCACAATCCCCATCATACTACGTACTCTCCTCCGACAATGAACCATCTGACCCCCAATCCCCCACTCTGGCTCAGCTACAAGCCCGTGCTCTGGCCTCTCAACAGCCATCACACTCTGAACCTGAACCAGAAGTCACTTCCCCACCTCATGAACATCCAAATCCAACTACATCTGAACAACCTCAAACACCACCACCTGCACAACAACCAAATCCACATCCTGAACAACCAATCAACTCTGAACTACAACCAACCCACTCACCATCTGAACCAAACCCACAACCTGAACAAACAACACAGTCACCTTCTGCCATTCCCATACCCACAACTTTCGTTGCCTCCATAACTCCCACACTAAATCTCAGTGCCCCAAACTCACCTTCTCCATCCTCCCTAGCCTCTGCCACTGAACCAGAGACTACCCTCCCTACCCTAGAAGAAGCAATACAGGTTTTTGCAGAGTCTTCAGTAGAGAAAATCAAGTCTCTGACGATCAATTCTGGCATCAGTGATGATCCCTCTAAAGTAAGGATCCACTGGAACAGAGTGATCAGTTGGATAACCTCTGAAGCCTTCAAACTGAGAGGCCTCTTTGAGCAAGTCCGCAACGACTTCATCAGAGACGCTGGTATTAGGCTCAAAGAGCGCTTGGCCAGAGAGGTTGAGGAATGAGCTAGGAAGGAAGCTGAAGAGAAAGCATGCCAAGAAGAAGAACAGCGGATCAGAGAAGCTGAAGAGAAGGTTGTTGCTGATGTTGCGGCTGCTGTTGAGGCTGAGGCAAAAGCTAAAGCCGAAGCTGAAGAAGCAACTCATATTGCTGTAGAAGAAGCTGCCAAGGCCAAAGCTGATACACTGACTCAGGGGGAGCACTCCAACTCTGGGTTCGTCCCTCTGGTCTTGAAGACTCTGGAGGAACTGCAGAAAGAACAACAAGTGGTTCAGGCTAGGCTGGATCAACAGGATTCTATCAACAACAACATTCAGAACATTTTGTCTCAGTTGCTCCAAAGGATGCCTCCCCCCCCCCCCCAAACCCTTAGGCACCTAGGATATTTGCTTGTTTCTTTTCTGATTTGATGTTTCTTTTTGCTTTCTGATATCTGCCTTTTGTGCTGCTTCTCTGTACCTGCTCTTTTTATCAATATCATTTTTTTTGCTGTCTTTTTGATTCTGACAAAAAGGGGGAGAACTAAAATAGCTCTGATGGAAACAAAACTAAATCCTCTCAAAGCACTGCAAACATTATTAAAAATTAGTATTAAACCAATGACTAAAGATATGCAGGAAAGTAGCTAAAGCACTAAACCAAGGAAGGTCCGATAAGAACTTTTGATTAATCTAAGGATCTAACTCAGGGGGAGTCCTCTTCCTTATCTGATCTGAGAATTTTCGTACTGTTTCACCTCTACTATGTATTGTTTTGTCATCATCAAAAAGGAGGAGATTGTAAGAACAAAGTTGGTTCTACAATGTATCTCTAAGATTTTGATGAAACAAAAATGGTACCCTAACGAAATTTTTCTTAAGTGTGCAGGACTCTGATCGAACAATCAGATAGATAAAAGCATCAGATATAAAATCCAACAATCAGACGCTACTCAGAGGAAACGCGTCCAGAAGGTTCTGACTCTGATCAATGCAGGTACCAGTAAAAACTGAAAGAAATCAGAAACTCTAATAAAGAAGATTGAATCCAGACTCTGAATTTGAAGAAGTCAAGAGTATAGAGAAACTCTGACTTGGTCAGATAGAAGCAACCTCTGAAGTTTGAACTCTGACTAACAAGACTCTGATACAGATTCACCAGCTCAGAACGCGTAACCATGAAGAAATCTGTTTTTAGAAAGAAACTATTTCTAGAAGGAAATTATAACGCACTCAAAAACTGTTTTAGAAAGAAACAAGGAGAGTAATGGCAATAAACATTCTTCAATGACCAAGATCCTGTCATCACTCAACGGTTCTCTCAAACTCCTATATAAAGGACGGAATACTTCACAAGAGAACACACCTGAGACACACAAGAATACAAAAACTCTCATTCATCCTCTCTTACCTTTTCACGAGTTGTTTCTCTTATGTGAAAAGCTATTGTTTTTATAATTCTGTAACATTTGCTTTCTGCTAGAAGCACATTGCATTACAAATCATATTTTTGCTAAGATACTTCCTCAAGTGACTCTGTGCAGCCTAAATACTTGAGAGGGCTAAGGGATTATTCTCTTAGACGTTTGTTTGTGTAATCTTTCAAGATTAGTGGATTAAGTCCTTTTTGAAGGCGAAATCACCTTGGCCGGGTGGATTGGAGTAGCTTTAAATTTCAAGCGAACTAGTATAAAATTCTGTGTCAATCTGTTTTTATTCTATGTGTGTCTAAACTGATAAAAAAAAATTATTTTCCAAAACAATTCAAACCCCCTTTCTTGTTTTTCTCTACCTTCAGCTTTAGTGTATTGGCTATGTTTGAGAGACTTAGGAAATTCCCGACAAAATCGGTATTGTTCTGACACCTTATGTCTCCTAATTATGCAAATCAATTTGGATACATGTCACGCCGAAACCTTAAGTCTTGTTTTTAAGAAACTCTTGAATAGTTTATATTAGCAATCAACACCATCTTAGGCGCACACTATCTAAGGAGACCGATACAAATAAGTGAATGATCATGTGTTAAATGAATAAATGAAAAAAATGGGAATGTGCTATCTAAGTTAGGTGACCCTCACCATGTCATTTAGCTCAACGGTATCTGAACCTCCAAAAAAATTAATGTTGAAGCCAAAATGCATGAATTGAATTAAATAAAGATCATAGTCACTAACAGGTTTCCTTACTATGTGTGTGAAAAGATAACGGGCTTAATGTGATTGCGCCTAAATGAAAAAGGTAAAAGATGATAAGTGATCTAGGTTGAGCCATAGTAGCATGATTCAGATTGGTTTGCATAAGAGGAATTTTTTTACCATGAAATGTGGAATTGTGTCCTTACGGTATCCTTGGTGTTGACCCACTAGTACATATCGATCTAACGTTAACCAAACAAAAATGAACAATCACGTACGAGTAGAAGGGATGTTATTTCTATGTTGCACTTACATTGTTTGTATCTTGTTGGTTGTTTGCTTGAGGAGAAGAAAAGATTTAAGTGTAGGGGAGTTTGATAACCACATAATATACCGCATTTTCTGACTCGATTCACTCAGCATTTGATGTTATTTTATCACTTTCTATAGTGTTGTCCTGGTAGTTTGCGTCTGTTTCAAGTACTTTATAGGTAAGAGTCGGTACGCGAGAAAATGGAACGAAAACGGCTAAAAACATAGAAGAAATGAAGAAAATGTATTGGTGGCGACCTTCATGGCGTTCGCCATGACGTGGTAGCCTTGAGGCACCACCCACCTTGAAGGAAATGCAGAAAAATAGGCCCTGAAGTTGACGGTGTTCGCCATAGGGGCATGGCATTTTCCATGACCGCTAGTCAGCCACATTAACCAAGTTAATACTCGTGGCGTTCTCCATGAGGCCATGGTGTCCGCCATGGGCTTTAGGTGTTGAAATATAGTAGCTGCGTGGAATGAGTTTCTACTATTATTCATTATCATCATTATATCTTATGCATTTATATATACGTACTGGACTGATACATTTATATATGCATCCTAGTTACTACTACTACTCATCATCATCATTATATCATTATGTTTAGAATTTTATTTGGCATGCATAATATGAATATCATGCAAAGTCTGTCCAGCTAAACCATTTAGGGTCCGGAATGTGAGGACTTTCGTTTTGACGGTACTCGTATCTAAATTGGAAATTATCAGTTAAATTGAGACTCATTTTTTAGACTGATTTTTATAATGTTTTAAATTGAATGGAAATTATTGTATATGTTTCACCAACAACATAGGGTTAAGTTTTGGAACGTTGCAAAAGTTAGTGTTTTAATTTTGATTGGTAAAGGTAGTAAATGTAGTGTTTGACACAACTCTGATAAAGTTACTTTTGGTAAAAGGAATTTATGGAAAGAAGAAAAAATACAATTTCATCCGTTTTCAGAGGATAACGCTAGTAACAAATAAAGTGGAGTAATATTACTAATATGTCAGTTTTTTTATTTGCTTTTATCGATGAAAATAATTGTAGTTATAATATTTTATTCAATTATTTAAAAGATAAAATTATTTACTCCTTATGTCCCACAATGAGTGATTCAGTTGATCATTTCATAACTATTGAGAAAAATAAATAAATAAAAGAGAGAGAATGACATTTTTACTAAAGTACCCTTATCATGTATTGGAAATGATTAATGTAATATTATAGAAGGTAAAATTGGAAAATTTGCATTAGAAATTAAAATGGGTCATTCATTTCCGGACATCTTTTATTCCAAATAGGTCACTCATTATGGGACGGAAGGAGTAATTGGTAAGAGTAAGCGTTGCATCATTGCGGGGGCAGGGATCCATCCCCAAATTTAAATTATTTGATAATTGAAATAATTTAGCTCTAAGAAATATTATATACATTGGAATTACGACAAATTCTAGATTTGGAATTACATCAAACTTATGGAAGATTTTAAGTATATCTTGACGAACAAAAATCAAATCTTTTTAATTGATTACTTCATTTGTTCTTCACTCTTCACTCAAGTGAATCAACCAACTTTGGTTGTAAGATGGTTCTATTGCATAATTGATAATTGAAGAAGAAAAGGTAAAGATGAATTGGAGAAGAAAATGAAATTAGGGTTTCAACAAAAAGCAAAAGGGAATAAGAAGAGTTGTGAATTCTATAGAGAAACTTCTCTGCTTTCAAACTGAATTTTTATTCAACTTTTTTTATGCAACTGCATTACAAACAATGATAGGGTACCTCCATATTTATAGGCTGAGATTGCTTACTCACCAAGCAACCTCTAACTAGCTGTAGCACCTCAAATTTGCCCTCCTCATTCATGCATTCATTTTAGGTCATTTAACATTTCATATTGCATTTCATCATGTCAATCAGAATTAGTTCCAAGAGTTTGTATTCCAAGAAGCTTGGATATCATCCAAGTCACTTTGTGGGTTCTATCTGAATGATCAGTCAACACAAGGGAAATTGTGCATCAACTAGGGTTTTTCTCAACATTCAAGGAAGTTTGTAGTCATCTGGGTATCAAGGTCAAAGTATGGTTCCTCAAGGATTGAGATGCATTCTTGGTTTGAAGGTCTTATAGATGTTGTGTAGATCTCTTGGGAGCTAGGGTTTCATTTTCAGAGGTTTTCTTCAAAGGATCAAGCTTAATGGGCTCAGTACAGTTCAAAATTCAACTGTGAAGTCAAAAGTCAACTGTTGGTCAACTGAGGGTCAAATGGCTAGGGAATGACTTGAGATACTTCCAACATGTTCAAATGGGGTCTATTAATCATTCAAAACATTAATCTTGAAGGAACAAAGGTCCAGTGCACAGGTTACCAAATTTGGAAAGATGACCTGAGCTGTCATGCTCGTTAGGCGAGCAGATTGGTTCGCCTAGCGAGTCCCAAAATAAGCCACCAGAGTCACCTACGTCCAGAAGAAACTTCCTGAGCTGTCATGCTCGCTAGGCGAGCAATCCTTCGCTAGGCGAAGCCCACGCTTCCTCCTTCGCTCCAGCGAACCTTGATGATGTTGCTACTGGAATTGCTCGCTACCTGCTTGCTGGATGCTCGCCTAGCGAGTAATTGCTAGCTATGCTTTTATTCAAGTCTGGGAGTGTTCGTTGGAACCTCGCTGAGTGCTCGCCTAGCGAGCCCTTCGCTACCTCACTCGCCTAGCGAGCTTGCTGATGTACCAAGCAAATTATCAAAAGCAAGGGCGGTTTTGAACTTTTTCTCAGACATGACAGTTGTAGATCTTTGTCTCCCCTTTCCAAAAAGTCCTATTTCAAGGCCATATGATGAATGGTTGAAGAGTTATGGTTCTTGAAGGATGAAATGTGCATGAAGGCTTTAAAAAGGAATAACTTGAGGTTAACAAGTCCAATTGATGTGGCTCTTTTTGCTATGGTTTTGTTTTGAGAAATACTTCAAAATGGAATGCAAAATGACCTATAATTTTGCATGATTCATCAATGGTGCAAGTCATTTTTCAAGCTTTCTTGCATGAAAAGTCAAAAGGACACAAGTTGACATCATGGAACATTCTCACATACCAATCATTGGGAATTTATTCAACATTGCTTTTTGGGCCAAATCCACCTTGGAATTTGAGCCCATGCATTCCCACATGTGTGGAAAAGTCATGCATGCACAAAAATTGCACCTTTTCAAAATTGACATTAAACATCATTTTGTGTTATTTCTTTCATATAATCATGATTAATCAAGTCCCAAGAGAAGATTAATGCATTAAACAAGGTTGTCCATGTGCAAATAAGGGGGGTGTTTCCAAAAATAACCAAAATGATCATGGACTTGAAACTCTTTCATTTGAGCCCACAAAGCCACAAAAATCAGGGGGAAAACTCTGAAAATATCATTAAGCAAAACCCTAATTCGTGCAACCTCCATACACACTGAAAATCTGACTTTCCAAAAATAATCTCATACTTTATTCTCATAAAATCTCTCCATACATCCATGGAAAATGAAAACCAATAGCATATTCTTGATCTACACACTCTAAGGATCACAAACCACCCTTCATTTGAGCCATTCCAAGCAATTTCTAAACAGAACTTTAATGGAGGTTGCTTCTTGAATCTCAAGATCTGGACCGTTTCAAGCACAACCAAAGGTAGCAAACATTCATAGAAGTTCAAGGGAGGTATTATATAGCTTATCTCATCACCATACTGAAGTTTCAGAAGGTGTCATTTCCGGTAACTCAAATTTCGACTCTCTTATTTTGCTCATTTCTTATGCCTAAATGAAACTACATGCTATGGTGATGATGTAAATGTGTTTACTTTTTAAAATGATGCAATATTGAGTGAGAAATCTTGATTTAAAATTTTGATGTTCAAACTTGTTGGTTCTGATTTGAGAGATTGGTGAGGATTCATGAAAAACTAATGTGATTTTTGAGTTCCTAGCATATGGTTTAGGGGGGGTAGCCCCATTTTCGTGAAGTTCTGGGCCGCGCGTGGAGGAGGCCGCCGCCGTGGGTGGCCACAATCCCGCCGGCGTTACTGTTCATGGCCGGAGTGTCTTGAGGAAGAAGACGATCCCATGACCGTTAGATTGATTTGACTTTGTCTTTTGATCCAAAGGCCCACATTTTTTCTGATTTTCGTTTTTATTTATTTTTATTAGTCACTTAAGTGACTTGTGTGACCAATTGACATTGTTGCATATGTGTCACATGTCATGTACATATTTTTCCCTGTTTTATTTTATTTTTTAAAAATAGAAAAAATACATTAAAAAATCTGAAATTTTTTGTGAGTGATCCCTAATGAGTCCTTGATTTTTTGGTACAATTTCCCAATTATTTCATGACACGTGGAATTTAATATGAATTTCTGATTCATTTATGTGCATTTTTGACCATTTGCATTCAAACCTTCATGAAATCCCATATTTTAATCATTCTGACCCAAGTCTTTGCACACACCATCCTCATACATGATACTAAGATGTGGTAACTGGTTTAGTTATTTTCTATGTTATTTTGATAGGGTTTTAGACGTGAATTTAAATGTTTCATTTTAGAACATGTTTTTGCATTCTCAATTTCTCAATTTTTGTTTTCATATCAAATTAATCTGGATGATCCTGATTTTTTACATGACGTTTATATATTTTCAGTGGAATCTTGTGTTAAAATCCCATGAATTTAGGATGCATTTTCAATTTGATTTGGATTTTTGAAGTTGATGTTTGAATTTTGGTCCCTATTTTGATGCTTGCTTAGCATGAGGCACTTGTGCCACTTCCTTTGAGTGTTGAAACCAATCCTTTTGCACATGTTTTAGTGTGTATGTCATGTCTTGATGTATGGAGCCTTGCCCCCTGACTTTGAGTTTTGATACCCTTTTGATGCATTTGTTTGACAAGAGGTTTAGGCCTCCTATCCTTGGTTGTTTTTGTGAACTTTTGTGAACTTTAATAGCATGATTCATGTGGTTACACTTTGATTCTGGTTTGGTGTCTTTGCACATGTGTTCTCCCCTGTTCTATGATGCTTCTATCAAGTCTTTGTGCATTTATTCATAATGAGCTCCTTTTTGCATTCATTTGAGCATGAAAGACGCATTAGAGCTTCATGATACACTTTGTTTGATTTTGATCCAAAAGTGATTCTATGCTTATGATATGAACTTGGAGGTTTGCATATTGATTACATAGCTCATTTGACATGCTTATGATGTGCATACCTTGCTGCCATGTTCATTTCATCTTGACACATAATTGCATGAACTTGTCTATAATGCTTTTGTTGCATTTTGAAGTGCTTTGGACATGATTGACTTCCACTTTGCTAAGTTGGGTTTAAATGACTTTTGTTTGATATTTTAGGAGTCATTTGGTTATGTTTGTTTTCTTGATTGTCTAATCCTTGACCCTTGCCTCATGCCTTTACCTTTTATGACTCATTGTTGAAATCGAAGCACTTTGAACTTATATGTTGACTTGTTCGACTTTGATGCATCTTTGGATGTTAAATGCTTTTGCTTTGATCTTGTTGAGTTCTTGAGACACTTATTGAATTGATGTCACTTATGACTTGGTGTTATCGTATCCTCCTTTCATCATTCATGATTTGTTATGACATGTTATCTATCGCATCCGTGCACTGTTTACCTGACACTGTGGTTGCTATGGTTCTTTTGTTTGGTGCATCTCTTGATTGCACCCCATCTTGTTATTCTAACTTGTTTGTTGAGTTTTTGTGAGGGCTCACATGATTCTTGAAGAGATAGTTTGCTTGGTATTCCACTTTATTTGTGGGATACCATTTGGAGATTTATTCTGATTGCTTTGCTGACTTGTTTTCTTTTACGGTGCTAACTTGAGAGATCTCTGGGTTTCTTTTTTCTTTAGTTGTTGTTACTTCGGATCTTTATCCGTGTGGTAGATCTCTTGATCCCTTTTACATCTTTCCAGCATTTTACCGCTTTCTTAGCTGGAAGACCTCAATAAGAGGCAATGTTTTTGTGTGTTTACTTTTGTGCCCAAAGACCTCTAAGAGGAGGCACCAGTGCTAAAGACCTCCATGAAGAGGCAATTGACGGATAAAAGGGATTAATAGTCAATCCCCCGTTATTCAGTGTGTCGTTCTTTATGCTCGCACTACGTGTCGATGCTTCAGAATAAAAGCCCAAGATCTTTTGTCCGGTCAGTCAGTGGAGAGGGTTCCATCTTTCTGAACCCCCACGCTTTGTCATGAGCTCACCCTGTCCAGGGTTAAGAGCTATGAGGTATTATCCTCATTACCCTTTTGATCTGCTCACCCTGACATTCAATGTCAGTTGGTTAAGAGCCCATTTGATTACCTTTCCATGGCTTGTTTGTCGAGGTTAATATGACCCCTCTTGACTAAAGCCCTACCCATGTATGTTTGAACCCCCTTGTTGGTGTGTTTACTTTATCCTATATGTTTTTGTGTGGTGTGATCGTCTCCCCATAGGACTGTTAGGCTTCGTATAGTCTCTCGTTTGCATGTCAATTAAGGTAGCACGGTTCCTTCGTCTAGGACTTCCTTTTTGCATGAGCATTCCTAAAACACAAACAAACTCTTTGATTTTCTTTTCTTAAGAACACGTTAACTCCTTCTACTACAGGTGAGTAAGTCTCCAAAGGTCGAGCGTCCGGTAGATTGCGTAGTAACGTCGTTCATCTAAAAAACACAAAACAAACAAAATAGGTTAGCCGAGCTACGGTGCTCTGATTCTCAATCCTTCTTGAGATACGTATGCAGTAGGGTAGGGCCTGTGCGAGCAATAACTCTTTCTTTTCCCTACTTTGATTTTCTATCTTTCGCATCGCATATAGGACTTTTTTATACACACACTTTAGACATAAATAGCAAGCGTGGATCCTGTGGAGTACCACAGACGTGAAGGGGTGCGATAACCTTCCCTTCACGTAACCGGCCCCCTTACTCGGTTTTCTTTGGTTCGATACTTTGTTTTATCCGTTCCCTATTGGTTATGCAGTACTACCTTTCCCTCCTCTTGGGATAAAAGTACATAGCTGGGGACTCTACTCCTTTTCCTCGCCACTCCTTTTCGCGTTTGTACTTGGATTCGGGAAATCCGGGGAGCGACAACTGGTGACTTTGCTGGGGACTTATTTTCCCTGGTGGGCCTTTCCTAGCATTTGTTTGTTTATTGTCTATTGTGTGTTATTTATTTATTGCTTTGCATACTTATCTGCTTGCATTGCATCCTATGTGCGCTTTACTGTTTCATGCATAATGTGCTGGCTGTGTATCTGTTTCGCTGTTGGGTGGGAGTCACAAGAGGTCAAAGGCCCAAAACACAGGCTATGAGTGAACTTTAGGACACCTAGGAATAGAGTGATTCATGGGAAGCGGGTGGTATGGCGCCACTTAGCGGAACATGGTATCACGAGCAGTTCAGATTCTGATGGGGTATTATCGTTGCATACACCTGGTGTGCATATGATGATATTCTTGAAAGGATTGTTTATCCTGCGTTTCTCTTGACCTTACCCTGGCCTAGATTACACCCGTGAGTGGGGCGGGAATGAATCATTTGCAAGTACTGATGGTGACTTGTTTTGTTGGTGGTCGTGTCCTGTTGGTGACTTTTGTTTGGTTCTTGTTGGTGACCGTTGGTTCTGAAGTATGGGTTCTAAGTTGATGATTGTGTTCTATGGTTCCCGGTTCCGAATTCATGCTGAAGTTCTGATCCTGTGCCTTGTGATACACAGCCAACCAGCCATTGTTTCATCATTTTGCATCATAGCATGTTTATTTTCAAAAAAAATAATGCATAAAAAAAAAGTTAACCCGCATATGCATATCATTTTTCAGGTTTATTCAGGAGTCTGTTCATACCGAGAGATGGCTGCCATTCCAGAGTTGAAGAGGAAGACTTGCACCTACAGCTTTTACCGTGAGCTGTTGACATCTTTGGAAGAATTGGGTAATCTCGTGACCGACCGTAATCAGAAAGTTTTTGATGATCAGTATGGGGATATCTTGGCATTGTTGAAGATGGTGGTTGATCCGGTACCTCTGCAGACTCTCTTACAGTTCTATGATCCGGAGCTTCGCTGCTTTACTTTTCAGGACTACCAGCTAGCTCCCACTCTTGAAGAGTATTCCATCCTTATGAATGTCCGAATCAAAAATCGAGTACCTTTCCTGGATGTGCCAAAGGAGGTGGATTTCAAAGTTGTCGCTAAGGCTCTTTACTTGAGCATCAAGGAAGTGAGCGATAATTGGACACCAAGCGGTGATGTTGTGGGCTTATCCTTGAAGTTCTTGGTAAGGATGACTAAGGAAGAAGCAAAGAAAGGAAATTGGGTAGCTTTCAACGCTCAGTTGGCTGTCATGATTTATGGAGTTATTATGTTCCCTAGTATGCCTAGTTTCGTGGACCTGGCAGCAATCACTATTTTCATTGGAGGAAACCTGGTGCCTACCTTGTTAGCTGACACCTATTATGCGATACATAGCAGGCATGGTAAGTATGGAGCTATCAGGTGTTGTCTCCCGTTGCTACTCAAGTGGTTCTTGTCTTTTCTACCAACCAATGGACCATTTGTGGAAACTCAGAATACTCACAAATGGACTCAGAGGATCATGTCGCTCACATCTTATGATATCAAGTGGCAAGCTTACAGGATTAATGTGCGCAACGTCATTATGAGTTGTGGAGAGTTTCACAATTTTCCACTCATAGGAACTAGGGGTTGCATCAACTACAACCCGGTTCTTTCTCTCCGTCAGTTGGGTTTTGTCATGAATGAAAGGCCGCAAGATGTCGAGATAGCTGAAATGTGTACTTTGAGAAACGTAGCGATCCAGCAAGATTGGAGCAAGTGGGAAAAGCTTGGGAGAATATTGGTATAAAAGATGGATCTGTTTTAGGGAGGAAGTTTGCAATTGCTATGCCTGCTTACACTGAGTGGGTCAAGGAAAGAGTTGGGACTTTGTTGCTACCATATGACCGGATGGAACCATTATAGGAGCAACCGCCTTTGATCCTTTTTGAGAGTGTGCCTGCTGAGTATTACAAACAAGCCTTAATGGAAAATCTCCAGTTGAAAGAAAATGAACAAGAGATCCAAATGGAGCTTTACAAAGCAAAAGCTGATAGGCTGAATTTGGCTCATAAACTCAAAGGAGTGCAAGGTGAAAGTTCTAGTAGATCGGGAAACAAAAAGAGGTCCTATGATGAGATATAAACAATGTTGGATGAAGAACACCATGAACGCTTGAGATTACAAAAAGCGGAAGCCAATTACAAAAAGAAGATACGAGACTTGGAAAGACAACTTAAGGACAAAGATACTCAGTTGAAGAAAGAGGTAGATCTGAGGCGTGCAGCAGAGAGCCAGCTCAGAGGAAGTGACATCCGTGCATCTCATTTCCGAGAGGAAGTTGTTGAACTTGATCGCAACTTTATGAGTCGAATTTGGGGTACAAACTGCAAGTGCACAGTTCTATCGCGTAGTTTTAAAAGATATCGATCCCACAGGGACTTATGAATCGATATATCGTTATCTAAGGTTACTTCGTAAAGCTAAGGCAGGTAATACTTTGATTGTTTGGGGGAAAAAGCTAAAACTAAAATAAGATCTAAAATTAATATCTAATAAGCGGATATCGGTATGCAGTTCGTCGTAATTAAGGAATCAATTCTTTGTTGGTTTCTTGGTTTTAAAATGAATCTTTTCAGTTGACTCTATTGATTAAAAGTTTTATCTCAAACTCTCGCTCTGTTGAATAAACTATGATTTTATATTAACGTAGCTGTCACTTATAGTTAAGTCAAAAACCACTTTTTGAAAACAATAGAATCCGTAGAAACTCTTTTTAAGAAAACACTAATCGTTTAAACACCCTTATCTCAAACTCTCGCTCTGTTGACTTAGGTTATATAATTAAATTCAAATGCTTAACTCTCGTCCTCACATTCAATCTTTAAAAATACTTTTTGAAAAAGGTTAGAATTTAATTAACTCTAAAAATTGCTCTCGCCCTGATCTAGAATTAATGTCCAATTTACAATGTCCAGTCAAAACCTCAAACTCTCGCTCTATTGGTTCTAACTTCTTTATGTCTTTTACTTTCGTACAAAAACTTTGTTATTAAACCTGTAAATTGAGACCGTAAAAAGAGTGATTTTGATTTTAAACTTAATTAAACTAACTTAGTTTTGATTTCTTCATTCCGCTTACTTTACATACCGATACCTAAATGAATTAGCCAGACATACTCAACAGATCCAAATAATCAGCATGCATAAACAGATTCATCGCAGGCAAGCAGTATAAATTAATAATAAAAACAAGCATATATAAATTCAACAAATAAATAAAGAACCTGAATAATTAAATAGCGGTCTTGAACACTCCACCACAGACCGGTTGGATTTGTTCTTGAGTTCTTCAATCAGGCAGAAAAATAAAAGCGAAGGAATAAAAAACTAGATTCTAACGTAAGGTTAGATCCGGTAAAAGGTACACAATAGTTTCCGGTGTAGAAACTATTGTGCGAAAAATTAATTAAATGCTAGAAAAGAAAATAGAATTGCAAAAGAAACAATATAAAAATTGTAAAAGTAGTACTGTAAAAGTATGCTTAAGCTGCTGGAAAAAGAGAAAATGCGAAAAAGCGAAAACGGCGAAGGAGAGTGGAACCCAGAGCTTTCCAAAAAGCTACTATTTATATGCTACCTCTTGCAACTGCTTTCCGAACGTTTCCTTAAATATAGCCATCACTTTGAAAAAGGGTCAAGCGTGCAACGTGGTCTGTGCGTTCCTTATGCCAAAAATGTAGGGGAATGGTGTGACGTCCGTCACACCATGTGTGACGCTCGTCACACAAGTGTATATAGCGTGACGCTCGTCACAGCCTCTGTGACGCTCGTCACAGGCACAACGCCTGTGCTTTTTGGGCTGGACTTGGCTTTTGCTATTTGTTTCCAAAAACTTCTTTTTGCACCTCCTTTTCTTCCTTTTTTTACTTTTGCTTCAAATAGACTACCTGAGATAAATAGAAAGGAAATACCGAGTAATATCGAGTAAAATGAAATAAATTGAAGCAAATAATAATATAATTTAATTGAATTAAGTCCTAAAATGTGATATAATTTCATGTTATCAAACTCCCCCATACTTAGATCTTTGCTTGTCCTCAAGCAAAATACAGTATAGAACTTGTTTTAACAATTTTAGCCAGATGAAATTTCAAAACACACATCAATTTGTACTAGGTTGCCTGTAAAACTTGTTTAGAAGTAACTTGAGTTTAATCTTGACATCAACAACCACCGTCACAACCTCAGATAACCTCACCTTATGCAAACCAGGTCGAGTAATGCCATTATAGCTGTCCTAGTTCCTTTACTCTTATTTCACCCGTTTTCATTCTAGCGAAATCACATTAAGCCCTTTATCTTTTCGCGCACATAGTGGAGTAACCGGTTAGTGATTCTGATCCCCTTTTCGCTAGAAGTTCTGGTACATAAGTCGGATAACTTCGTTATTCAGTCCATTGCAAATTGCGGGGGATCGGACCGTAGTCCGCCCTACCAAGTTCAGTACCAGATACCTGCTGAACCAACTCATAATGGATCTCTCATATTATGCTTTTGTATGATCTGCAACCTTTAGATTAAATGATCTGGTAAGGATCACCTAACTTAATTAGTGCATTTCCTGATATATATATATATATATATATATATATATATATATATATATATATATATATATATATATATATATATATATATATATATATATATATATATATATATATATATATATATTATATATATATATATATATATATATATATATATATATATATATATATATATATATATATATATATATATATATATTTACTTTGGGAATCATTCACTTATATTCATCGGCCCTCCACGTAGTTTGCTATTAAGATGGTGCTGACTTCTCGTATAAACTACTCGGGGTTACTATAAGACTAAAAGTTCAAGGGATTTGTATAATAGGTACTTATACTGATCTGACATGTTGAGGTTCTTAGAGCGTAGTTATGGTAATAATTTTTGTTTTGATTTTACTCAAGTTTTATAAAATAAGCGACCTTTATACTTATTGGGTGTGTTAAATTTTTGTTATGGCTCAAGAGAATTGAGGGGAATAGATAATAGAAGGTTTTCACATTTGGGACTTAACTTAAAATAAATTATATTATAAGAAATATTATTTTATTATATTTTTTTTTTATAATGGAAATAACAATGAAAAGAAAGATACATACTTGAAAAGGAAAAAGGAGGATAGAAAGAACATGGTTTTCCCCCCCATACTTGAATAAAACATTGTCCTCAATGTTTGAAGGAAAAAATGAATTACAAAAAGAAAGGAAAAAAACTAAAGTTAAGGTTGCCTTCCGCCTCTTGTTCTTGGGCCTGGTGATCGCTGACGTAAGTCTAAGTTGTCGAACCTGCTAAACAGCTCAGTGAACCGCTGATCGGTTATGGCATTCCGCTCTTCCTGTTGTTGTTGCATTTGGCGCATCATTTGCATCATTTCGAGATTTTGTGCTTGCATACCATCAATAGCATCCATGATGTCGTCGTTGGTTGCAGGCCTTCTTCGTCGACGACGTCGGGAGGATGGGCCAGCTACAGGCTCGGAAGGGTTGAGCAGGACTGATTGTTGTGCAGGAGCGTTATCACCTTGCTCCATTTCTTCGAACTCGTCTGCAGACGGGTTTGTATGTGAAGGCTCGGTAGCTTCGGGAGCATTCAGATCATACAGGTGGCGGTTGGGATTGGTGACATCGGATAAGGCAATGTTGGGTAGAACAACGCTTGGGACTGCCTGGTTATTCACCATGAGGTAATATTTTCCGCCCACTCTGTTCTTTATTAGGCGGCTGGACCGACAGTAGCCTATATCCATAAATAGGGGAGGTAAAGATTCTAAAGTTTGGAGTCTATCCCCTAGGTTTAAGCCAAGTGCTATGGTGGTGATTAATCCACCAATTACAAAAGGTTGACGGCCTCTAGCACATAAGGTGCGGATATGATGAAATAGGAAGGAGGCGGCGTTTACCTTAGCCTGCGGTTCGAAGACGCATTCGAGGAAGAAGAGTTCCTTTGCGTTGACCTTGCTGTTGTTCGGTCTTCCAAAAACGGTGTTTTGTAGGATGCGGATAAAGTACCGGATAGTTGGGTTATGTATATGGGAAACAAGGAGCTCTTCCCAGTTGTTGGCATCTACACCGGATATTTTCCTAAAGAGGTCGAAAGCAGCAACCGTGCTCCAGTTTAGGTTTGGAGGGATTCTGGGGTAGACTTGACCTTCTATGGGGAATTGTAGCATGGTACTCAATTGGTTTTGGGTTAAGGAGTACTCGGTGTTGAACATACGGAAGGTTGCGGTACCGGTTAAGAATTCATCCTCACCGGCGGGAGTGTTGTACGCGTATGAACTTAAGAATTCTAAGGTTAGGGAGGGGTAGGTGGGTTGATTATGCGTGCATAGAAAGGTTAGATCGGCAAGGCGGAGCATCCACTCGATACCTTGAAGTAATCCTAATTTTTGTAAACAAGTTGAATCAGGATACCTGGTAGAGACGACGCCTCGCTGTTGAAAGCGCTCGAATTGCTCCCTTTGATAGTTTTCATCTTCGGATCGGAAGATGATATTTCCGAAATTTTGATTTCCCGCCATACTGATGAATGAATTTAAAGGAGTAATAAAGAAAGAAAAGAAATGTATTTGATATTAGAGAGTGGTTTGTGGTGAATGAAGGAAGGTTTGGTGGGTATTTATAGGAAAAAAATTTGGAAGTTGGAAAAGATGTGGTTGAAAAGTGAATAAATGTGGGTTAATGGGGATGAATGGGGAAGGTAAAAAGTTGAAAGGGTGTAACGTTCGTCTCCAACGGCTATGTAACGTTCACCTAGTCAAAAAGGTGTTACGCTCGTCACAGGGGCGTGACGGGCGTAACAGGTACTTGGCGTGCCGTCCGTCATAGATAGTGTGACGCTCGTCACACAGTCTTTTTAGCATGGCTTCAGCTAGCGTTCTTCAGAATAACTTTGGTAATTTATTTTTATTTTTTTATTATTTAAATTGTTTTGCTTCAGATTATTTTATTTTGCTATTTAATTTTCCTGCATGCTATTCTACTTTGTTTAATAGTGCATAAATGTATTATGTTCTTAATAATTCATGTAGCCAGCAGTAGAGAGCATAATAGATATTACATAATTAAATAAATAAATAGCTTCAATAAAATAATCATAATGTAACATTGGAAGAAAAAAACAAAAATTGCGAAAGAGAAACAAATACGAACATGAATTGAAATAACATTAATGAATAATCTAACTTAAAGCTAAATAACTAAGAAAAATAATTTCTATCCATCTGCACGATCTCTGGCCGGAGGAGCAAAGGAGTTAACACGGTATAGTAACTCGTGAAACTGATTTGTCATACTGTTCATGTATCCCAGAAATTCGTGCCTCAAGCTAGTGAACTCTTCTCGGGGGGCGTCTTGTTCTGACATCAAAGCTTCAATGGCAGTGTTATAATCAGTTCCGGGCATATGATGTCTAAGGTCGGGTATTGCCGATTCTTCGGTCTGAACAAGTTGAGGAGGAGGATCAATATCATAATAACCAGATGGTGTCTGAGGATCTGATTCAGCATAAGGAATCTGGTCATCATAAATCTCATAGTCCTGGATGGATTCAATGGATCTAGCAGGAGAGGGGGTTTCGTTCAGATTGTAGAGCCAGTTGTTGCGGTTATGAACACTGGTCCTAGGATCGGGCATGGTGAATAGGCAAAGGACTTGGTTATTAATTATAAGCTCAAACTCATCGGATCCTAGGTTTGCTATAAACATAGTGTTGAAGAGGAAGGGTATACTCATAGTAGTAATGCCACAAAAAGGGCTTAAGTCAAGCATAGGCTGACGTAATCCGATAGCATTACCAATCATGGTTATCAAGCCGCCTATTCGAATTGGTGCTCGTTCATCTTGGATAAGGTGATCCAAATTTGCTAACATAAAAGTGGCACCGTTTACTGGACGGTTCTGGGAAGCACAAAATATGATGAAGAGTTCATCACGTGAAACTGTGGTACTGTTTGGCTTCTTCCCAAATAAGGTGTGGGTCAGGATCTTATGGAAATAACGGAAGGCCGGGTTATGTATTTTTCCAGAGAGAAACTCATGTTCCTCGGGATCGTCGTTTCCAGTCAAGTTACCCCAAAAGTGTTCAAGTTCTCTATATTCAAAAAGTTCTTCTTGGCTCACTATGAATGTGTCAAAGGATGTAGGGAAACCTAAAAGGTTGGTAAAATCTTGAATATTAAATTGGTATTCCATGTTAAACATTCTGAACTGGATAAAACCTCTGCTTATTCCTTTTCCATGGCTGGGTAGATAGATCAGAGAACTAAGGAATTCTAGAGTCAGTCTCCGGTATGTGACAAATTGTCTACGGATAGGAGCGGTTTCCCACCCTATCTGACTCAGCAAATATAGGACACTTTGTCTCAAGGGCAGTCATTTCCCAGTCATCAACATACAGACTAGGTAGCATCTCTCTCGTGGCTAGTTCCTCAAACTTTTGTTTCTGAGTTGTTCCTCTGAATTTGATACCCATACGATCAATTTGTCCCATCAGGTTAGTGTTAGCTAGAGAAAAGAAAAACAAGAGTTTTAGTTAGGATTTGGCCAAATGCCGAAAGAAGAGAAAAGTTTTTAATAAATTAAAAATGAATACTAAACAAAAATTAAAAGAATAATTAAGGAAGAAATAGAAAAAATAATAATAGAATAAGGAAATAATAAAATATTTGTGGGTTGTCTCCCACTAAGCGCTTTGTTTAATGTCGCAAGCTCGACATAAAAACTATCAATTATAATCTATAATTTCTGGAGGCATTTCGTCTAAGTGCAAGACTTGCGAATCTTCATTGTTTTCTGCATAGTGATAATGTTTTAGACGTTGCCCGTTTACGGTAAATGGTTCCATAGATTTGCCTTTAATTTCTACTGCTCCACTGGGAAAAACATTGGTGATTTGAAAAGGACCTGACCATCTAGAGCGTAGTTTTCCCGGAAATAACTTTAGTCTGGAGTTAAATAAAAGGACTGTATTGCCTTGTTTGAAGATTTTCCTTGATATGCGCTTGTCATGCCATTGTTTTGTTCTTTCTTTGTAGATTCTGGCATTTTCGTAAGCGTCTCTTCTAAGTTCCTCTAATTCGCTTATATCAAGGATTCTCTTTTCACCGGCAACTTTATAGTTTAAATTTAGATTTTTAATAGCCCAATAGGCTTTATGTTCTAATTCTACCGGCAGGTGACAGGATTTTCCATAAATTAGCTTAAATGGGGTTATCCCTATGGGAGTTTTTAAGCAGTTCGGTAAGCCCATAAAGCTTCTGGTAATTTTAATGACCAGTCTTTCCTTGAAGTGGCGACTGTTTTCTCTAGTATCTGTTTGATTTCTTTGTTAGACACTTCCACTTGCCCACTGGTTTGAGGGTGGTAAGGTGTCGCTACTCTATGTCTTGCGCTATACTTAAGTAGTAGTTTTTCGAGTACTTTGGATATGAAATGTGATCCACCATCACTGACTACTATTCTTGGGACACCAAACCTTGGAAATATTATATTCTTAAAGAGTCTAGTTACTACTCGTCTGTCGCTTGTTGGAGAAGCTATAGCTTCAATCCATTTTGATACGTAGTCAACTGCCACGAGTATGTATTTGTTACCGAAAGAGGATGGAAAAGGTCCCATGAAGTCTATTCCCCACACGTCGAAAATCTCTACTTCCAAAACGCCGTTTTGTGGCATCTCGTCACGTCTAGATATGTTTCCATATACTTGGCCAATAAAAACCGGCTCGTAGGATTTTAGAGCAGGTCTTGGATGTACTTGCGTGTCCACCATAAGGAGCGGAGTGACAGTGTTGGATTATATTTTCTACCTCTTCTTCGGGTATACACCGACGGAAAATACCATCGGGGCCTCTTTTAAAAAGTAAGGGGTCATCCCAGTAATAATGTTTTATGTCATAGAAGAATCGTTTCTTCTGTTGGTAGGATAAGGTAGGTGGAACTATTCCGGCAGCTAAATAATTGACGAGGTCAGCGTACCACGGCGTAACAGATATAGCTAAGGTGGTTTCTACCTGTTTATCAGCGTTATTTTCTTCTAAAGTAGCTATAAGCTTATCGTACGAGAAATCATCGTTAATTGATGTTCTTTCCGGTTCAAGGTTCTCAAGTCTAGAGAGGTGATCTGCTACTGCGTTTTCAGTTCCTTTCTTGTCTTTGATTTCCAAATCGAACTCTTGTAGCAACAGGATCCACCTTAGGAGTCTAGGTTTAGCATCCTTTTTAGTTAAGAGGTATTTGATAGCAGCGTGGTCAGTGTAGATGATTATTTTGGCTCCGACCAAGTAAGAACGAAATTTATCTAGCGCAAACACTACTGCTAGAAGTTCTTTCTCGGTTGTGGCGTAATTCATTTGTGCTTCATCTAGAGTTCTACTTGCGTAATATATAACATGAAGCTTTTTATCCTTTCGTTGTCCTAAAACAGCACCTACAGCGTAATCACTGGCATCACACATTATTTCGAATGGTTCATTCCAGTCTGGTGTCTGCATTATGGGTGCGGAGATCAGTGCTTGTTTAAGCGTTTGAAATGCTTCTAAACATTTATTGTCGAATATGAATTCAGCATCTTTCATTAATAGTCCGGTTAAAGGTTTAGTTATTTTAGAGAAGTCTTTAATGAATCGTCGGTAAAAACCGGCATGTCCTAAGAAGCTTCGTACTTCTCTCACAGTTTTCGGGGGTTGAAGGTTTTCGATTACCTCTATTTTAGCTTTGTCTACTTCAATTCCTCTGTTCGAGATGATGTGTCCTAAAACAATTCCTTCTTGTACCATAAAGTGGCATTTTTCCCAATTAAGTACTAGGTTTACTTTTACACATCGCTCTAGAACTCTCTCTAGGTTTTCAAGGCATTCTTCAAAGCTTTGTCCACATACGGAAAAGTCATCCATAAATACTTCCATGATGTTTTCTAGAAAATCGGCGAATATTGCCATCATGCACCTTTGGAAAGTTGCAGGGGCATTACACAAGCCAAACGGCATTCGTCTATAAGCGAAGGTACCAAAAGGGCACGTGAACGTTGTCTTTTCTTGGTCATCAGGGTGAATTGGTATTTAAAAGAAACCTGAGTAACCGTCTAGATAGCAGAAATGAGAATGTTTTGCTAATCGTTCTAACATCTGGTCAATGAATGGTAAAGGGAAATGATCTTTTCGGGTTGCTTTGTTTAGTTTCCTATAGTCAATGCACATTCTCCATCCCGATTCGATTCGTTTGGTTATAGTTTCTCCTTTTTCATTTTCAATGACTGTTATACCTCCTTTCTTTGGTACCACGTGTACAGGACTAACCCATTTGCTATCAGATATAGGATATATAATATTTGCCTCTAATAACTTGGTTATTTCCTTCTTCACTACCTCACTCAGGATCGGGTTTAGTCTCCTCTGGTGTTCCCTAGAAGTTTTACAGTCTTCTTCTAACATGATGCGGTGCATACAAATAGAGGGACTTATTCCTTTAAGATCGGTGATGTTGTATCCTAGTGCGGTTGGATATTTTCTTAAGATATGCAGGAGTTTTTCTGTTTCGAGTCTTCCTAGGTCAGCATTAACTATCACTGGTCGTTCAAGCTCTAAGTCTAGGAATTCATATCTCAGATTCTTGGGAAGTGTTTTCAGGTCTAAGGTTGGTTTCTTAAGGCATTGCGTAGGGTCCGGTGTTATTGCTAAACATTGGTTAAGTTTGTCTTCTACAAGATAGTCAGATTATTTGTCTTTTTCTAACTCCGTTTCTTTTATGCATTCATCGATGATATCCATGAAGTAACATGTATCTTCTATTGCAGATGCTTTCAAAAATTGGGAAAGAATGAACTCAATTTTCTCTTCTCCTACTTCAAAAGTGAGTCGTCCTCGTTTTACATCTATGATTGCACCGGCAGTTGCTAAGAACGGTCTTCCCAGTATAATGGGTGTAACTTCATCTTCTCTAATATCCATGATTATAAAATCAGTTGGAATGTAGAATTGACCTATGCGCACTGGAACATTTTCAAGAATTCCTACAGGATATTTTACGGAACGATCTGCTAGTTGCACAGACATTTTAGTTGGTCTTAATTCTCCCATTTCAAGTCTCTTGCATATGGATAAAGGCATAACACTAATACCGGCTCCTAAATCGCATAAGGCTTTGTCAATGACAAATTTTCCTATGTGACAGGGTATAGAGAAACTACCTGGGTCTTTAAGTTTAGGAGGCATATTCTGGATTATAGCGCTACATTCAGCGGTGAGTGTAATGGTTTCGCTATCTTCAAGTTTCCTTTTATTAGAAAGAATTTCTTTTAAAAACTTGGCATATGAGGGCATCTGCGTAATAGCTTCTGTAAACGGAATTGTGACGTTTAATTGTTTTAGTAGGTCGACAAATTTTTTAAATTGGCTCGCATCTTTGGTTTTAATAAGCCTTTGAGGGTAAGGGATAAGTGGTTTATAAGGTGGTGGAGGTACATAAGGTTCCTTCTTTTCTACGGTTTCCTTATTAATCTCTTCCTTTTCCTTAGGTTCACTTTCTTCCTCAGTTGACTTTTTAGAGTTTTGGTTTTCTATCCTTGGGTCAGACGGTCCTTCCACTTCCGTTCCACTTCTCAGTATAATTGCATGAGTGTGGCTTCTTGGGTTAGGTTGGGGTTGGCCAGGAAATGTACCAGTTGGGGCAGCGGTAGGCGCTTGTTGTTGAGCTACTTGTGAAATTTGCATTTCCAGCATTTTGTTATGAGTAGCCAGAGCATCTACTTTACTTGCTAGTTGTTTTATTTGTTCGCCAGTGTGTACATTCTGGTTTAAGAAATCTTTATTGGTTTGCTGTTGAGAAGCTATAAAGTTTTCCATCATGATTTCCAAGTTGGATTTCCTAGGGGCGTTATTGTTAGGTGTAGATGGAATCGGCTTCTGATATCCCGGAGGTATAGCTGGGGCTTGATTTGGAGATTGTCCAGGTGCGTATAAAGCATTATTACTCTTATATGAAAAATTGGGATGATTCTTCCAATTTGAGTTATAGGTGTGCGAGTAGGGGCTTCCCTGAGCATAGTTTACTTGCTCCGCTTGGATTCCTGTTAGGAGTTGACAATCTGCAGGAGTGTGACCTTGGATTCCACAGACTTCGCAATTCTGAGTTATGGAAACCACGGTGGCTGGAGGTGATACATTTAAACTTTCAATTTTCTGGACCAGAGCATCCACTTTTGCATTAACATGATCAAGGTTACTTATCTCGTACATGCCAGTTTTCGTTTGAGGTTTTTCCACCATTGTTCGTTCGCTTCCCCACTGATAGTGGTTTTGAGCCATGCTTTCGATAAGTTGGTAGGCATCAGCATAAGGTTTGTTCATTAGTGCACCACCTGCGGCGGCATCTATTGTTAACCTCGTGTTGTACAGGAGACCATTATAGAATGTATGAATTACTAACCAGTCCTCTAAACCATGGTGTGGACAAAGTCTCATCATGTCTTTGTATCTTTCCCATGCTTCGAAAAGAGATTCGTTGTCTTTCTGTTTAAATCCATTTATTTGGGCTCTTAACATAGCTGTTTTGCTTGGCGGAAAATATCGAGCAAGAAAAACTTTCTTCAACTCGTTCCATGTGGTGACTGAGTTGGAAGGAAGAGATTGAAGCCATCTTCTAGCGCTATCTCTTAGTGAGAAAGGAAAAAGACGAAGTCGAATTGCCTCTGAAGTGACACCATTAGCTTTAACAGTATCAGCGTATTGGACAAATACGGATAAATGAAGGTTAGGATCCTCGGTAGGATTTCCAGAGAATTGGTTCTGTTGCACTGCCTGCAACAGTGAAGGTTTGAGTTCAAAGTTGTTTGCTTCGATTGCGGGTGGAGCAATACTTGAATGCGGTTCATCTTGCGATGGAGTGGCGTAATCTCGAAGAGCACGAGCTGGTTCTGCCATCTCGGGTATCGAAGGGAAAATATTTTTGAAATCGGGAAGTTCTACAGGAGGTAGGTTGTTTGCAACACGATATTCCCGAATTCGTCGTAAGACTCGGAGATATAGTTCGATATCGTTGATTCGTAAGTAGAATGGCTCGCCTCGTGAGCGAGTGCGTGGCATACAAATCAACGAAAGAAAGAAAAGAAAAAGAAAAGCCTTAGTCTCTACAGCGTAACAGAAGAGTTACGATATCGACTAAATAAAAGTCCCCGACAACGGCGCCAAAAACTTGATCGCGACTTTATGAGTCGAATTTGGGGTACAAACTGCAAGTGCACAGTTCTATCGCGTAGTTTTAAAAGATATCGATCCCACAGGGACTTATGAATCGATATACCGTTATCTAAGGTTACTTCGTAAAGCTAAGGCAGGTAATACTTTGATTGTTTGGGGGAAAAAGCTAAAACTAAAATAAGATCTAAAATTAATATCTAATAAGCGGATATCGGTATGCAGTTCGTCGTAATTAAGGAATCAATTCTTTGTTAATTTCTTGGTTTTAAAATGAATCTTTTTAGTTTACTCTATTGATTAAAAGTTTTATCTCAAAATCTCGCTCTGTTGAATAAACTATGATTTTATATTAACGTAGCTGTCACTTATAGTTAAGTCAAAAACCACTTTTTGAAAACAATAGAATCCGTAGAAACTCTTTTTAAGAAAACACTAATCGTTTAAACACCCTTATCTCAAACTCTCGCTCTGTTGACTTAGGTTATATAATTAAATTCAAATGCTTAACTCTCGTCCTCACATTCAATCTTTAAAAATACTTTTTGAAAAAGGTTAGAATTTAATTAACTCTAAAAATTGCTCTCGCCCTGATCTAGAATTAATGTCCAATTTACACTGTCCAGTCAAAACCTTAAACTCTCGCTCTATTGATTCTAACTTCTTTATGTCTTTTACTTTCGTACAAAAACTTTGTTATTAAACCTGTAAATTGAGACCGTAAAAAGAGTGATTTTGATTTTAAACTTAATTAAACTAACTTAGTTTTGATTTCTTCATTCCGCTTACTTTACATACCGATACCTAAATGAATTAGCCAGACATACTCAACAGATCCAAATAATCAGCATGCATAAACAGATTCATCGCAGGCAAGCAGTATAAATTAATAATAAAAACAAGCATATATAAATTCAACAAATAAATAAAGAACCTGAATAATTAAATAGCGGTCTTGAACACTCCACCACAGACCGGTTGGATTTGTTCTTGAGTTCTTCAATCAGGCAGAAAAATAAAAGCGAAGGAATAAAAAACTAGATTCTAACGTAAGGTTAGATCCGGTAAAAGGTACACAATAGTTTCCGGTGTAGAAACTATTGTGCGAAAAATTAATTAAATGCTAGAAAAGAAAATAGAATTGCAAAAGAAACAATATAAAAATTGTAAAAGTAGTACTGTAAAAGTATGCTTAAGCTGCTGGAAAAAGAGAAAATGCGAAAAAGCGAAAACGGCGAAGGAGAGTGGAACCCAGAGCTTTCCAAAAAGCTACTATTTATATGCTACCTCTTGCAACTGCTTTCCGAACGTTTCCTTAAATATAGCCATAACTTTGAAAAAGGGTCAAGCGTGCAACGTGGTCTGTGCATTCCTTATGCCAAAAATGTAGGGGAATGGTGTGACATCCGTCACACCATGTGTGACGCTCGTCACACAAGTGTATATAGCGTGACGCTCGTCACAGCCTCTGTGACGCTCGTCACAGCCTCTGTGACGCTCGTCACAGGCACAGCGCCTGTGCTTTTTGGGCTGGGCTTGGCTTTTGCTATTTGTTTCCAAAAACTTCTTTTTGCACCTCCTTTTCTTCCTTTTTTTACTTTTGCTTCAAATAGACTACCTGAGATAAATAGAAAGGAAATACCGAGTAATATCGAGTAAAATGAAATAAATTGAAGCAAATAATAATATAATTTAATTGAATTAAGTCCTAAAATGTGATATAATTTCATGTTATCAAACTCCCCCATACTTAGATCTTTGCTTGTCCTCAAGCAAAATACAGTATAGAACTTGTTTTAACAATTTTAGCCAGATGAAATTTCAAAACACACATCAATTTGTACTAGGTTGCCTGTAAAACTTGTTTAGAAGTAACTTGAGTTTAATCTTGACATCAACAACCACCGTCACAACCTCAGATAACCTCACCTTATGCAAACCAGGTCGAGTAATGCCATTATAGCTGTCCTAGTTCCTTTACTCTTATTTCACCCGTTTTCATTCTAGCGAAATCACATTAAGCCCTTTATCTTTTCGCGCACATAGTGGAGTAACCGGTTAGTGATTCTGATCCCCTTTTCGCTAGAAGTTCTGGTACATAAGTCGGATAACTTCGTTATTCAGTCCATTGCAAATTGCGGGGGATCGGACCGTAGTCCGCCCTACCAAGTTCAGTACCAGATACCTGCTGAACCAACTCATAATGGATCTCTCATATTATGCTTTTGTATGATCTGCAACCTTTAGATTAAATGATCTGGTAAGGATCACCTAACTTAATTAGTGCATTTCCTGATATATATATATATATATATATATATATATATATATATATATATATATATATATATATATATATATATATATATATATATATATATATATATATATATATATATATATATATATATATATATATATATATATATTACTTTGGGAATCATTCACTTATATTCATCGGCCCTCCACGTAGTTTGCTATTAAGATGGTGCTGACTTCTCGTATAAACTACTCGGGGTTACTATAAGACTAAAAGTTCAAGGGATTTGTATAATAGGTACTTATCCTGATCTGACATGTTGAGGTTCTTAAATAGGGGTGTGTTAAATTTTTGTTATGGCTCAAGAGAATTGAGGGGAATAGATAATAGAAGGTTTTCACATTTGGGACTTAACTTAAAATAAATTATATTATAAGAAATATTATTTTATTATATTTTTTTTATATAATGGAAATAACAATGAAAAGAAAGATACATACTTGAAAAGGAAAAAGGAGGATAGAAAGAACATGGTTTTCCCCCCCATACTTGAATAAAACATTGTCCTCAATGTTTGAAGGAAAAAATGAATTACAAAAAGAAAGGAAAAAAACTAAAGTTAAGGTTGCCTTCCGCCTCTTGTTCTTGGGCCTGGTGATCGCTGACGTAAGTCTAAGTTGTCGAACCTGCTAAACAGCTCAGTGAACCGCTGATCGGTTATGGCATTCCGCTCTTCCTGTTGTTGTTGCATTTGGCGCATCATTTGCATCATTTCGAGATTTTGTGCTTGCATACCATCAATAGCATCCATGATGTCGTCGTTGGTTGCAGGCCTTCTTCGTCGACGACGTCGGGAGGATGGGCCAGCTGCAGGCTCGGAAGGGTTGAGCAGGACTGATTGTTGTGCAGGAGCGTTATCACCTTGCTCCATTTCTTCGAACTCGTCTGCAGACGGGTTTGTATGTGAAGGCTCGGTAGCTTCGGGAGCATTCAGATCATACAGGTGGCGGTTGGGATTGGTGACATCGGATAAGGCAATGTTGGGTAGAACAACGCTTGGGACTGCCTGGTTATTCACCATGAGGTAATATTTTCCGCCCACTCTGTTCTTTATTAGGCGGCTGGACCGACAGTAGCCTATATCCATAAATAGGGGAGGTAAAGATTCTAAAGTTTGGAGTCTATCCCCTGGGTTTAAGCCAAGTGCTATGGTGGTGATTAATCCACCAATTACAAAAGGTTGACGGCCTCTAGCACATAAGGTGCGGATATGATGAAATAGGAAGGAGGCGGCGTTTACCTTAGCCTGCGGTTCGAAGACGCATTCGAGGAAGAAGAGTTCCTTTGCGTTGACCTTGCTGTTGTTCGGTCTTCCAAAAACGGTGTTTTGTAGGATGCGGATAAAGTACCGGATAGTTGGGTTATGTATATGGGAAATAAGGAGCTCTTCCCAGTTGTTGGCATCTACACCGGATATTTTCCTAAAGAGGTCGAAAGCAGCAATCGTGCTCCAGTTTAGGTTTGGAGGGATTCTGGGGTAGACTTGACCTTCTATGGGGAATTGTAACATGGTACTCAATTGGTTTTGGGTTAAGGAGTACTCGGTGTTGAACATACGGAAGGTTGCGGTACCGGTTAAGAATTCGTCCTCACCGGCGGGAGTGTTGTACGCGTATGAACTTAAGAATTCTAAGGTTAGGGAGGGGTAGGTGGGTTGATTATGCGTGCATAGAAAGGTTAGATCGGCAAGGCGGAGCATCCACTCGATACCTTGAAGTAATCCTAATTTTTGTAAACAAGTTGAATCAGGATACCTGGTAGAGACGACGCCTCGCTGTTGAAAGCGCTCGAATTGCTCCCTTTGATAGTTTTCATCTTCGGATCGGAAGATGATATTTCCGAAATTTTGATTTCCCGCCATACTGATGAATGAATTTAAAGGAGTAATAAAGAAAGAAAAGAAATGTATTTGATATTAGAGAGTGGTTTGTGGTGAATGAAGGAAGGTTTGGTGGGTATTTATAGGAAAAAAATTTGGAAGTTGGAAAAGATGTGGTTGAAAAGTGAATAAATGTGGGTTAATGGGGATGAATGGGGAAGGTAAAAAGTTGAAAGGGTGTAACGTTCGTCTCCAACGGCTATGTAACGTTCACCTAGTCAGAAAGGTGTTACGCTCATCACAGGGGCGTGACGGGCGTAACAGGTACTTGGCGTGTCGTCCGTCATAGATAGTGTGACGCTCGTCACACAGTCTTTTTAGCATGGCTTCAGCTAGCGTTCTTCAGAATAACTTTGGTAATTTATTTTTATTTTTTTATTATTTAAATTGTTTTGCTTCAGATTATTTTATTTTGCTATTTAATTTTCCTGCATGCTATTCTACTTTGTTTAATAGTGCATAAATGTATTATGTTCTTAATAATTCATGTAGCCAGCAGTAGAGAGCATAATAGATATTACATAATTAAATAAATAAATAGCTTCAATAAAATAATCATAATGTAACATTGGAAGAAAAAAACAAAAATTGCGAAAGAGAAACAAATACGAACATGAATTGAAATAACATTAATGAATAATCTAACTTAAAGCTAAATAACTAAGAAAAATAACTTCTATCCATCTGCACGATCTCTGGCCGGAGGAGCAAAGGAGTTAACACGGTATAGTAACTCGTGAAACTGATTTGTCATACTGTTCATGTATCCCAGAAATTCGTGCCTCAAGCTAGTGAACTCTTCTCGGAGGGCGTCTTGTTCTGACATCAAAGCTTCAATGGCAGTGTTATAATCAATGGAAAAAGAGAAAATGCGAAAAAGCGAAAACAACGAAGGAGAGTGGAACCCAGAGCTTTCCAAAAAAGCTACTATTTATATGCTACCTCTTACAACTGCTTTTCGAACGTTTCCTTAAATATAGCCATCACTTTGAAAAAGGGTCAAGCGTGCAACGTGGTCTGTGCGTTCCTTATGCCAAAAATGTAGGGGAATGGTGTGACGTCCGTCACACCATGTGTGACGCTCGTCACACAAGTGTATATAGCGTGACGCTCGTCATAGCCTCTGTGATGCTCGTCATAGGCACAGCGCCTGTGCTTTTTGGGCTGGGCTTGGCTTTTGCTATTTGTTTCCAAAAACTTCTTTTTGCACCTCCTTTTCTTCCTTTTTTTACTTTTGCTTCAAATAGACTACCTGAGATAAATAGAAAGGAAATACCGAGTAATATCGAGTAAAATGAAATAAATTGAAGCAAATAATAATATAATTTAATTGAATTAAGTCCTAAAATGTGATATAATTTCATGTTATCAGAACTCAGGATGCAACTGAAAGAGAAGCTCACCCCTCTACCTGAGTGTTCAGAGTGTGACCGATTGATGGATCAGTGCCAGTATTTGAAGACTCTCATTCCTGAAGGACAAATTCCCTAGTTTGTCTTGTTGTTTATTTTGATAATCACCTCCAGGATTATTGGATGGGATTCCTTGTTCTACACTGATGAACTGAATCTTTGCTTGAACTATGTTTGTATGAACCTTATTTCTTATGTCTATGGATGAGATTATTGATATTTTACTGTTGCTTGTCGTCCAGTGTATGTTGCTTCTTTGTTGTTTATGTTCCGCTTACGGGTGAAGGTTGCCATTTTTCAAAGGTGGACGAGACTCTTGAATACCTGAGAAATGATAAAACATAGCATAAGCATCATACACATATCATTCTTGCATCATTACAGGTGTTCTTGAGGAGGATTTCTCATTCTTGTTCCCGTTTCAGGCAGGATTGCTGAGTATCGTCCGCACCGTTACGCAACAAGGCAGAATCAACAGAAGATCATGGATCAATTTCAAGCAGAGCTAGCAGAGATGAGCACCAACATAGCCCAGTTCATGAGTATGATGCAAGGGGTAGTGCAAGGGCAAGAGGAACTCCGAGCCTTGGTCCAGAGACAAGAAATTGTGATTCCCCTTGTCGGTCAGAATCCACCAGAAGGAACCCCTGTCAATGACACCGCTGCTGCTATCAGCCCTATCAACAACTATGCTACTGGTGACGAATTGCATGGTATTAGAATCAATGGACAACCCATTATTACAGAGGCTGCTAATGCTCGAGCGGCACGTGCTCCAGTTCACCATCCTTCTCATTTGGTTGACAAGCAAGAAGATATGTTCACTATTCTCAGTGATGATGATGAATTTGGAAAGGCGGAAGAGAGAGATAGAAAGGTTGACGCCCTTGCTGAAAAGATTCGCGTTATGGAGTGCCAGAATGCTTTGGGCTTTGATGTTACTAACATGGGTTTAGTTGATGGGTTGAGGATCCCGTACAAGTTCAAAGCGCCATCTTTCGACAAGTACAATGGCACTTCTTGTCCCCGAACTCATGTGTAAGCTTACTACCGGAAGATATCCGCTTATACTGATGATGAAAAAATGTGGATGTACTTTTTCCAAGACAGCTTGTCTGGAGCCTCTTTGGATTGGTACATGGACTTGAAAAAAGAATCTGTCAGAAGCTGGAGAGAGTTAGGTGAAGCTTTTCTGAGGCAGTACAAGCATAACATGGACATGGCTCCGAGCAGAACCCAATTGCAGAGTTTGTTTCAAAAGACCGGTGAGAGTTTCAAGGAATACGCCCAGAGGTGGCGTGAACTGGCTGCGAGAGTACAACCTCCGATGTTGGAGAGAGAATTGACTGATATGTTCATTAGAACCCTGCAAAGTGTATTCATGGATCGTATGGGAAGTTGCCCATTTGATAGTTTTTCGGATGTTGTGATTTACGGAGAAAGAACTGAAAGTCTTATCAAAGCGGGAAAAATCCAAGACCCTAGTTCTTCAAGTTCTTCAAGTGCTAAGAAACCATTTTCAGGGGCACCCCGAAGGAGAGAGGGTGAGATAAATGCTATACATAATCAGAGAAATGGAAACAGAGGACAACAATACAGTCAAGTTGTTGTTGTGACTATTCCAGCAACCCAACCTCAACAACAACAAAGAGGACAACCACAACAACAACAACAACGCCAATTCCAACAAGACAAAGAATGCTGGATCATCATTTTGATCCGTTGCCAATGACTTATGCTGAATTACTCCCTGAACTGCTCAGGTTGAAGTTTGTTGAACTTCGCACTATGGCTCCATTAACAAGGATTCCCGCTGGTTATGATGCTAATGTCCGTTGTGATTTTCATTCTGGTGCGCCAGGGCACCACATCGAGAATTGTCGGGCTTTCCACCATAAAGTTCAAGATTTGATTGATGCCAAGATGATTAACTTTGCTCCTACTCCGAATGTGGTGAATAATCCTATGCCTCAGCATGGAGGGCCCAGAGTAAATGGTGTGGAAGATGGAGAAAATTTGAACTTGGTAGTCGATATTAATGATGTTCAGACTTCGTTGTTTGTAGTGAAGGAACGTCTGCTTAGAGGGGGAGTATTCTCGGGATGTGACAAGAATTGTTCAGATTGTGGTAATCATGAAAACGGCTGTGTGAAATTGAAGGAAGGTATCCAAGAATTGATGGATGAAGGTTGTTTACAGTTTGATCGAGTAGTGAAAGACCGTGAAGAGGTTTCGACTGTTACCATTTACTTTACACCGTTAGAAGGTCCTGTACGTGCTCCAAGAACTATTAGTGCGCCTGTGACTATTGGTACTCCTGTGACCGTAGCTGCGCCCGTGACCATATCTGCTCCAATGACTGTTGGTGTTCCCGTGATTATTAATGCTCCAGTAACTATCAGTACTTCTGCCACCATTGCTGCTTCTAGTGGAAGACTTTTTGAGAATAGTAGATCAATTCCGTGGCAATATGACAATGCTTTTTACAGAAATAGAAGACCAGAGAATCAGACCAGATCAGTAAATCATACTCCAGTGACGATTGGTTCGTCAAATAAGAATCCAGTAACAGTTGGTTCGGCTGTGGGTAATGTGGGAGGATCTGGAGGATTTGCGAGAAGTGGTCATTTGTTTGCACCACAGGTTCCGAAGGATAACAATGCTGAGGCTCTTGCTAGAACAAAAGGAAAACAAGTTGCAATTGAAGAAGAACCAGTGCGAAAGAAAGTGACCGAGAGTTCTTTTGAGGAGGATGTGGAGGAATTTATGAGAATTATCAAGAAAAGTGATTACAAGATTGTGGATCAGTTGAACTAGACACCGTCAAAAATCTCTATTCTCTCTCTGTTTATGTGTTCCGAGGCACATCGTAACGCCCTGTTGAAAATGTTGAATATGGATTATGTGCCTCAAGAGATTTCTGTTAACCACCTTGAAGGTGTTATTGCAAATGTTAACACGAGACATGGTTTGGGATTCACGGATCTAGACTTGACACCTGAGGGTCGCAATCACAATAGAGCTCTGCATATCACGATGGAATGCAAAGGCGCGGTTTTGTCGCATGTTTTGGTTGATATCGGTTCTTCTTTGAATGTGCTTCCCAAAAAGGCTCTGAGTAAGCTTGATGTCGAAGGGGTTGTTCTCACACCAAGTGATCTTGTTATCCGTGCTTTTGATGGATCCAAGCTATCAGTTTTTGGCGAAGTCACGTTGCCTGTGAAGATCGGCCCGGAAGTGTTTAATATTGTCTTCTATGTGATGGATATTCAACTAGCATATAGTTGTCTGTTGGGGCGTCCCTGGATACATGGAGCCGGAGCAGTTTCTTCGACTCTCCACCAAAAGCTAAAATATGTGTGGGATGGTCAAGTTGTGACCGTGTGTGGCGAAGAGGACATCTTTGTGAGCCATTTATCTTCCTTCAAATATGTGGAGATGGATGGCAAAATTCATGAAACTCTATGTCAAGCTTTTGAGACTGTCAGTATTGAGAAGGTGGCTTTTGTTGAACAGAAGAAACCAGGTACCTCGATTACGTCCTATAAACAAGCTCTAGAGGTCATTCATTCAGGTAACGCGGAAAGCTGGGGCAAGGTGATTGATGTGCCCGTAAAAGAAGACATGTTTGGCATTGGTTATCAGCCTTTTCAATCATCAGAGCAGGGTGTCCAGAATCAGAAAGGGTCGTGTACTTTCACTAGTGCTGGATTGATGAATCACGGGGATGTCTTTGCAACAGACGATGAAGATGGTGATAGTGATTGTGATATGGATAATTGGGTGCGCCCGTGTGCTCCAGGGGAGAAGATCAACAACTGGACTGCTGAAGAAATAGTCCAAGTTACTCTTCAGACAGAGTAATTTTCTCCTGTTTTTCATTTTGCATGAAAGCCCTACGCTCTGCCCAAGGTGTAGTGGTTCATTGTAGGGCCACATCATGTTTTGAATTTTCAATGATTATCATCATTAAAGGACGTTTTTCAATCAAATTTGTGTTCACTGTCTTTCTGTTTTTATTACTTTCGTTTTCAAAACAATAAAAATGGCAATGTTTTCTTTGTGACTTCCTTGAACTCTTTTCTAAAATAAAGCATGAAACATCGTTTGTGCAGAATTGATCTTGCGGATTCCATTAAAAACAGTTATGTTATGGCTCAGTGTGACTTTGATAATCCCATTTACCAAGCCGAAGAGGAGAGTGAAGAAGATTGTGAACTCCCCAAAGAATTGGCCAGACTATTGAAACAGGAGGAAAGGGTCATTCAACTTCATCAGGAAGAGTTGGAAGTCATTAACCTTGGTACTGAGGACGCAAAGAAAGAGATCAAGATAGGGGCTGCTTTAGGGGAAAAGGTCAAGAGAGGGCTGATTGAAATGCTGCAAGAATATGTGGATGTATTCGCATGGTCGTATCAAGATATGCCCGATTTGGATACAGATATTGTGGTGCACAGGCTAACTCTCAGAGAAGATTGTCCTTCGGTAAAGCAGAAGCTTCGCAGAACTAGTCCTGATATGGCTGTCAAGATCAAAAGAGGAGGTTCAGAAACAGTTGGATGCAGGTTTTCTAGCAGTTACCAATTATCCCCCTTGGGTGGCCAACATCGTACCCGTGCCGAAGAAGGATGGTAAAGTCAGGATGTGTGTCGATTACCGAGATTTAAACAAAGTCAGTCTGAAAGATGACTTCCCATTACCTCACATTGATGTATTGGTCGATAACACTGCTCAGTCCTCGGTTTTCTCTTTCATGGATGGATTTTCTGGCTATAATCAGATCAAGATGGCGCCAGAAGACATGGAGAAGACGACATTCATTACACCTTGGGGCATGTTCTGTTATAAGGTAATGCCATTTGGGTTGAAGAACGTCGGTGCTACCTACCAAAGAGCTATGACGACTCTCTTTCATGACATGATGCACAAAGAAATTGAAGTGTACGTGGATGATATGATTGCGAAGTCTCAGACAGAAGAGGAGCACTTGGTAAACTTGCAAAAGTTGTTTGAAAGATTGAGAAAGTTCAAACTGAGGCTGAATCCAAACAAGTGTACATTTGGAGTGAGATCTGGAAAGTTGTTAGGTTTCATTGTCAGTGAGAAAGGGATTGAGGTTGATCCAGCGAAAGTAAAAGTTATTCAAGAAATGCCTGAACCAAAAACGGAGAAGCAGGTTCGTGGGTTTTTAGGGAGGCTGAACTACATTGCACGGTTCATATCTCACCTAACAGCTACGTGCGAACCGATATTTAAATTGCTAAGAAAAGATCAAGCAATCAGGTGGAACAATGATTGTCAAAAAGCTTTTGATAAGATAAAAGAATATTTGCAGAAACCTCCAATTCTTATACCTCCAGTTCCTGGGAGGCCTCTGATAATGTACCTTTCAGTAACAGAGAATTTGATGGGGTGTGTATTGGGACAGCATGACGAGTCTGGTCGAAAAGAGCATGTAATATACTACCTTAGCAAAAAGTTTACCGACTGTGAAACAAGATATTCGCTGCTCGAGAAAACTTGATGCGCTTTGGCATGGGCTGCTCGCCGACTAAGACAGTATATGTTGAACCATACTACCTTGTTGATTTCTAAGATGGACCCAGTAAAGTATATCTTTGAAAAGCCAGCTCTTACCGGACGAGTGGCTCGTGGGCAGATGATTTTGACAGAGTATGATATCCAGTACACGTCGCAAAAGGCCATCAAGGGTAGTATTCTGTCTGATTACCTTGCCGAGCAACCAATTGATGACTATTAGCCGATGATGTTTGAATTCCCCAATGAAGATATCATGTACTTAAAGATGAAAGATTGTGAAGAGCCTTTTGTCGAGGAAGGACCGGATCCCGATGACAAGTGGACACTGATGTTTGATGGGGCGGTAAATGTGAATGGAAATGGTGTTGGGGCAGTACTCATTAATCCTAAAGGTGAACACATACCTTTTTCTGCCAGATTGACTTTTGAAGTAACCAACAACGAAGCTGAGTACGAGGCCTGTATCATGGGGATTGAGGAAGCCATCAATCTAAGGATCAAAACTATGGACATTTATGGAGATTCTGCTCTAGTGATTAACCAAGTCAATGGAGACTGGAATACTCATCAGCCGCATTTGATTCCTTATAGAGATTACACCAGAAGGATCCTGACTTTCTTCAAGACAGTAAAGTTGTATCATGTACCCCGAGATGAAAATCAAATGGCTGATGCCTTAGCCACATTGTCTTCCATGATTAAAGTTCATTGGCAGAATCATGTGCCACACGTTGCTGTGAATCGACTCGAGAGGCCTGCGTATGTGTTTGCAGCCGAGTCTGTTATTGATGAGAAGCCGTGGTTTTATGATATTAAGAATTTCCTCAAAAGCCAAGAGTATCCTGAAGGAACATCAAAGAATGACAAGAAGACACTGAGAAGGCTAGCTGGAAGCTTTTACATGAACAAGGATGATGTGTTGTACAAGAGGAACTTTGACATGGTTCTGCTCAGATGCGTGGTTAGACACGAAGCAGACATGTTAATGCAGGAAGTACACGAGGGATCCTTCGTACCCATGCTGGTGGTCATGCCATGGCCAAGAAGTTGTTAATAGTCGGTTATTACTGGATAACCTTGGAATCTGATTGTTTTAAATACGCTCGGAAGTGCCACAAATGTAAGATCTATGCAGATAAAGTGCATGTACCCCCAAACCCTCTGAATATTATGAATTCTCCTTGGCCATTCGCGATGTGGGGCATCGATATGATTGGAAAGATCGAACCTACTGCTTCTAATGGACATCGCTTCATCCTAGTCGCGATTGATTACTTTAGCAAGTGGGTGGAAGCAGCTTCCTATGCCAATGTTACCAGACAAGTGGTTTCTCGATTCATTAAGAAAGAAATTATCTGCCGTTATGGGGTTCCTGAGAGAATCATCACTGATAATGGTTCGAATCTCAATAACAAGATGATGAAAGAGCTTTGCAAAGACTTTAAGATCGAACACCACAATTCTTCTCCTTACAGACCAAAGATGAATGGTGTTGTAGAGGCGGCAAACAAGAACATTAAGAAGATTGTGCAAAAGATGGTTGTGACGTACAAGGATTGGCATGAGATATCGCCTTTTGCTTTGCATGGGTATCGTACCTCAGTGCGTACGTCAACCGGGGCAACTCCGTTTTCACTTGTGTATGGCATGGAGGCAGTCTTGCCAGTAGAAGTTGAAATCCCTTCTTTGAGGGTGATGATGGATGTAAAACTTGACGAGGCTGAGTGGGTTCAAGCCAGGTTTGATGAGTTAAATTTAATTGAGGAAAAGCGATTAGCAGCCGTGTGCCATGGACAACTATATCAGAGAAGGATGAAGAAGGCCTTTGATCAGAAAGTGTGTCCTCGAAGTTATCAGATAGGTGACTTAGTTTTGAAGAGGATCCTTCCTCCCGGTACAGATAACAGGGGCAAGTGGACTCCAAATTATGAAGGTCCATATGTTGTTAAAAAGGTATTTTCTGGTGGAGCCTTGATGCTTACAACTATGGATGGTGAAGGTTTCCGTCTCCTGTGAATTCAAATGTAGTCAAAAAATACTTCGCATAAACTGACCCACTGGACAAAGAAAGAAAGTCCAGGCAAAAAAAGGGCATCCCGACGAACCAAGAGAAAAAGAAAAGAAAAAGGTCCAGGCAAAAGTTAGGGATAAAGAATAAAAAATAATATGTACAACCGGTAAGTCGAAAACCTGCAAAGGCGGCTTAGGCAAAAATGGGTATCCCGGTGGATTGAAAACCTGAAAAAGGCGGTCCAGGCAAAAGAGGGATTAGAGCGAAGACTACAGTCTGAGTTACCTGTGCTTCATCGCATTTCAGTGTCTACCATCTTGAAGGATATGATCGGTCCAATCACTCTTCTCAGAAAGCAAAGAATTTGGGGAAATTGAAGATCTATGAGTCATAACAGAATTGGAAAATAGTGGAATGCCGTGTTCACATTGCCAATAGGATAGTTTATTTTCTCTTTTGGCGCAATTACCTCTTCCTAGGAATTGCTTCCTGATGTATTTGCCTTTATAGGCCATTTTCAATCAATAAAAGTCGTTATTCAGTCAAATTGCTCTCTTGTTTTTTTTATTTCTACTGTTTTGTTTGCAAAAAACGTCCGAATTTTTGATAAACATTGCATCTAAAAACATGAAGGCTAGACAATGACGTGCGGAAAGATAAAACATCTGAAAATCATTTTGAATGTTGAGTACACTTGAGTATATTTTGCCCATACGATCCCCTGGGGCATGTATGTCTTGCCGTATTACAGGTTACTATCTTTGATTGATGGCTAAAGCAGATGAGCCAAAGTTTGTTCGAAGGAAGACCCTGTTGTTTCAACACTGTCCAGTCGTGTAAGAAGTTGGGTCGTCTAAGTCGAGTTCAGAATTTGTTTCCCCAACATGGTCGAGAGGTTGGTGTTTTCCCAACAAGTGACTCCCCAGTTGAGTTGGTTTCTCTACTGTTCCGAGAATGTCAGATCAGTAAGTATCCTCAGCAGAATTGTTGTATGTCCCCACAAAGTTGGAAGATCGAATCAGAAATTGTGTGCTCAGTAAAGTGATCATTTGCTTTCCCATCAGGAGTTTTCCTCCCTTTGCATCTTGCATATAGTAATCATCATTTGCATTCGCATTCTCAAACCGCGTAGCATTTCCATTCAGTATGGAGCATTACGCCATGGAAAACTCAAACATATGCATACATGTATTAAACCAGATTGGATCATATCTCCGGAAGAGACGGATCATTTTCCAACATCAGTGTAGCACATTTGCAGCAGTTGCTCTTGGCAACATTCAGAATTGATAATCCCAGTGAGATTTATTTTCTCACCAGTCCGTGAAAGGAAAGCTTGATTCTCTTCCGATTTAGTCACCAGTAAGTGTCTGCCCTATTTTGACATATGTAAATATCATCCTTGCGATACCGGTAAGTGTCGTGTTGATCCCCGTAAATGTCTGTGCTTTTCTTTGATGTCGGCGAACATCATCTTTCGATGTCGATAAACGTCGAATTCCAATCGTTGGCCATCAATAAATGGCATGTCTCTCATGGTGTCTACAAAAGAATCATTCTGTCAACACTCGTGTGTGTCCTTTCCTTTTTTGGTGTCGGTAAACATCATTGTTCGATGTCGGTAAACATCAGTCGCTTGTTAACCATCGGTAAATGGTTTTGTCGTTTAAATAACTGTGTGTTTTCGCTATCCGTAAATATCGAGTATTTCATTTTTCCCATCGGTAAATGGTTTCGTTTCATAAATGTATTCTTTCCTTGGTGTCTGTAAACATCTTTGTTCGATGTCGGCAAACATCGAGTTCCTTCCCAGTCATCGGTAAATGTCTGGTCTTGTTTCACTTATAAACATCTTTGTTCGATGTCGGTAAACATCGAGTTCCTTCCCAGTCATCGGTAAATGTCTGGTCTTGTTTCACTTATAAACATCTTTGTTCGATGTCGGTAAACAATCGAGTTCCTTCCCAGTCATCAGTAAATGTCTGGTCTTGTTTCACTTATAAACATCATTGTTCGATGTCGATAAACATCGAGTTCCTTCCCAGTCATCGGTAAATGGCTGGTCTTGTAGAGCTTTCCTTGATATCGGTAAATATCAAATTTGTTTTGAAGCCGCCATCGGTAAATGGCCTCGCTTTCTTTGATATCGGTAAATATCAAATTTGTTTTGAAGCCGCCATCGGTAAATGGCCTCGCTTTCTTTGATATCGGTAAATATCAAATTTGTTTTGAAGCCGCCATCGGTAAATGGCCCCGCTTTCTTTGATATCGGTAAATATCAAATTTGTTTTGAAGCCGCCATCGGTAAATGGCCCCGCTTTCTTTGATATCGGTAAATATCAAATTTGTTTTGAAGCCGCCATCGGTAAATGGCCTCGCTTTCTTTGATATCGGTAAATATCAAATTTGTTTTGAAGCCGCCATCGGTAAATGGCCTCGCTTTCTTTGATATCGGTAAATATCAAATTTGTTTTGAAGCCGCCATCGGTAAATGGCCTCGCTTTCTTTGATATCGGTAAATATCAAATTTGTTTTGAAGCCGCCATCGGTAAATGGCCTCGCTTTCCTTGATATCAGTAAATATCAAATTTGTTTTGAAGCCGCCATCGGTAAATGGCCTCGCTTTCTTTGATATCGATAAATATCAAATTTTGTTTTAAAGTCGCCATCGGTAAATGGCCCCGCTTTCCTTGATTCGTCACCTACAGAGTGCAAATTCTCCGGTTCTTTTGGTATTCAATCCCTATTTACCTTGAAAGTCTGATAGCCGCTGCTTTCATCCGTTCAGGTTCACAGTTGATTGAATAGGGGCAGCTGTAGCACCTCAAATTTGCCCTCCTCATTCATGCATTCATTTTAGGTCATTTAACATTTCATATTGCATTTCATCATGTCAATCTGAATTAGCTCCAAGAGTTTGTCTTCCAAGAAGCTTGGATATCATCCAAGTCACTTTGTGGGTTCTATCTTAATGATCAGTCAACACAAGGGAAATTGTGCATCAACTAGGGTTTTTCTCAACACTCAAGGAAGTTTGTAGTCATCTGGGTATCAAGGTCAAAGTAGGGTTCCTCAAGGATTGAGATGCATTCTTGGTTTGAAGGTCTTATGGATGTTGTGTAGAGCTCTTGGGAGCTAGGGTTTCATTTTCAGAGGTTTTCTTCAAAGGATCAAGCTTAATGGGCTCAGTACAGTTCAAAATTCAACTATGAAGTCAAAAGTCAATTGTTGGTCAACTTAAGGTCAAATGGCTAGGGAATGACTTGAGATACTTCCAACATGTTCAAATGGGGTCTATTCATCATTCAAAACATTAATCTTGAAGGAACAAAGGTCCAGTGCACAGGTTACCAAATTTGGAAAGATGACCTGAGTTGTCATGCTCGCTAGGTGAGCAGATTGGTTCGCCTAGCGAGTCCCAAAATAAGCCACCAGAGTCACCTGCGCCCAAAAGAAACTTCCTGAGCTGTCATGCTCGCTAGGCGAGCAATCCTTCGCTAGGCGAAGCCCACGCTTCCTCTTTCGCTCCAGCGAACCTTGATGATGTTGCTACTGGAATTGCTCGCTACCTGCTCGCTGGATGCTCGCCTAGTGAGTAATTGCTAGCTATGCTTTTATTCAAGTCTAGGAGTGTTCGCTGGAACCTCGCTGAGTGCTCGCCTAGCGACCCCTTCGCTACCTCACTCGCCTAGCGAGCTTGCTGATGTACCAAGCAAATTATCAAAAGCAAAGGCGGTTTTAAACTTTTTCTCAGACATGACAGTTGTAGATCTTTGTCTCCCCTTTCCAAAAAGTCCTATTTCAAGGCCATATGATGAATGGTTGAAGAGTTATGGTTCTTGAAGGATGAAGTGTGCATGAAGGCTTTAAAAAGGCATAACTTGAGGTTGACAAGTCCAATTGATGTGGCTCTTTTTGCTATGGTTTTGTTTTGAGAAATACTTCAAAATGGAATGCAAAATGACCTATAATTTTGCATGATTCATCAATGGTGCAAGTCATTTTTCAAGCTTTCCTGCATGAAAAGTCAAAAGGACACAAGTTGACATCATGGAACATTCTCACATACCAATCATTGGGAATTTATTCAGCATTGTTTTTTGGGCCAAATCCACCTTGGAATTTGAGCCCATGCATTCCCACATGTGTGGAAAAGTCATGCATGCACGCACAAAAATTGCACCTTTTCAAAATTGACCTTAAACATCATTTTGTGTTATTTCTTTCATATAATCATGATTAATCAAGTCCCAAGAGAAGATTAATGCATTAAACAAGGTTGTCCATGTGCAAATAAGGGGGGTGTTTCCAAAAATAACCAAAATGATCATGGACTTGAAACTCTTTCATTTGAGCCCACCAAGCCACAAAAATCAGGGGAAAAACTCTGAAAATATCATTAAGCAAAACCCTAATTCGTGCAACCTCCATACACACTGAAAATCTGACTTTCCAAAAATAATCTCATACTTTATTCTCATCAAATCTCTCCATACATCCATGGAAAATGAAAACCAATAGCATATTCTTGATCTACACACTCTAAGGATCACAAACCACCTTCATTTGAGTCATTCCAAGCAATTTCTAAACAGAGCTTTAATGGAGGTTGCTTCTTGAATCTCAAGATCTGGACCGTTTCAAGCACAACCAAAGGTAGCAAACATTCATAGAAGTTCAAGGGAGCTATTCTGGAGCTTATCTCATCACCATACTGAAGTTTCAGAAGGTGCCATTTCTGGTAACTCAAATTTTGACTCTCTTATTTTTCTCATTTCTTATGCCTAAATGAAACTACATGCTATGGTGATGATGTAGATGTGTTTACCTTTTAAAATGATGCAATATTGAGTGAGAAATCTTGATTTAAAGTTTTGATGTTCAAACTTGTTGGTTGTGATTTGAGAGATTGGTGAGGATTCATGAAAAACTAATGTGATTTTTGAGTTCCTAGCGTATGGTTTAAGGGGGGTAGCCCCATTTTCGTGAAGTTCTGGGTTGCGCGTGGAGGAGGCCGCCGCCGTGGGTGGCCGGAATCCCATCGGCGTTACTGTTCATGGCCGGAGTGTCTTGAGGAAGAAGACGATCTCATGGTCGTTAGATTGCTTTGACTTTGTCTTTTGATCCAAAGGCCCACATTTTTTCTGATTTTCGTTTTTATTTATTTTTATTAGTCACTTAAGTGACTTGTGTGACCAATTGACATTGTTGCATATGTGTCACATGCCATGTACATATTTTGCCCCGTTTTATTTTATTTTTTAAAAATAGAAAAAATACTTTAAAAAATCTGAATTTTTTTGTGAGTGATCCCTGATGAGACCTAGATTTTATGGTACCATTGCCCAATTATTTCTTGACACGTGGAATTTAATATGAATTTCTGATTCATTTATGTGCATTTTGGACCATTTGCATTCAAACCTTCATGAAATCCCATATTTTAATCATTCTGACCCAAGCCTTTGCACACACCATCCTCATACATGATACTAAGATGTGGTAACTGGTTTGGTTATTTTCTATGTTATTTTGCTACGGTTTGACATGTGAATTTAAATGTAGCATTTTAGGACATGTTTTTGCATTCTCAATTTCTCAATTTTTGTTTTCATAACAAATGAATCTGGATGCTCCTGATTTTTTGCATGACGTTTAAATATGTTCAGCGGAACCTTGTGTTAAAATCCCATGAATTTAGGATGCATTTTCTGTTTGATTTGGATTTTTGAAGTTGATATTTGCATTTTGGTCCCTATTTTGATGCTTTCTTAGCATGAGGCACTTGTGCCACTTCCTTTGAGTGTTTAAACCAATCCTTTTGCACATGTTTTAGAGTGTATGTCATGTCTTGATGTGTGGAGCCTTGCCCCCTGACTTTGAGTTTTGATGCATTTGTTTGACAAGAGGTTTAGGCCTCCTATCCTTGGTTGTTTTCGTGAACTTTTGTGAATTTTAATAGCATGATTCATGTGGTTACACTTTGATTCTGGTTTGGTGTCTTTGCACATGTGTTCTCCCCTGTTCTATGATGCTTCTATCAAGTCTTTGTGCATTTATTCATAATGAGCTCCTTTTTGCATTCATTTGAGCATGAAAGACGCATTAGAGCTTCATGATACACTTTGTTTGATTTTGAATCAAAAGTGATTCTATGCTTATGATATGAACTTGGAGGTTTGCATATTGATTACATAGCTCATTTGACATGCTTATGATGTGCATACCTTGCTGCCATGTTCATTTCATCTTGACACATAATTGCATGAACTTGTCTATAATGCTTTTGTTGCATTTTGAGGTGCTTTGGACATGATTGACTTCCACTTTGCTAAGTTGGGTTTAAATGACTTTTGTTTGATATTTTAGGAGTCATTTGGTTCTGTTTGTGTGCTTGATTGTCTAATCCTTGACCCTTGCCTCATGCCTTTACCTTTTATGACTCATTGTTGAAATTGAAGCACTTTGAACTTATATGTTGACTTGTTCGACTTTGATGCATCTTTGGATGTTTAATGCTTTTGCTTTGATCTTGTTGAGTTGAGTTCTTGAGACACTTATTGAATTGATGTCACTTCTGACTTGGTGCTATCATATCCTCCTTTCATCATTCATGCTTTGTTATGACATGCTATCTATCGCATCCGTGCACTGTTTACCTGACACTGTGGTTGCTATGGTTCTTTTGTTTGGTGCAACTCTTGATTGCACCCCATCTTGTTATTCTAACTTGTTTGTTGAGTTTTTGTGAGGGCTCACATGATTCTTGAAGAGATAGTTTGCTTGGTATTCCACTTTATTTGTGGGATACCATTTGGAGATTTATTCTGATTGCTTTGCTGACTTGTTTTCTTTGACGGTGCTAGCTTGAGAGATCTCTGGGTTTCTTGTTTCTTTAGTTGTTGTTACTTCGGATCTTTATCCGTGTGGTAGATCTCTTGATCCCTTTTACATCTTTCCAGCATTTTACCGCTTTCTTAGCTGGAAGACCTCGATAGGAGGCAATGTTTTTGTGTGTTTACTTTTGTGCCCAAAGACCTCTAAGAGGAGGCACCAGTGCTAAAGACCTCCATGAAGAGGCAATTGACGGATAAAAGGGATTAGTAGTCAATCCCCCGTTATTCAGTGTGTCGTTCTTTATGCTCGCACTACGTGTCGATGCTTCAGAACAAAAGCCCAAGATCTTTTGTCCGGTCAGTCAGTGGAGAGGGTTCCATCTTTCTGAACCCCCACGCTTTGTCATGAGCTCACCCTGTCCAGGGTTAAGAGCTATGAGGTCTTATCCTCATTACCCTTTTGATCTGCTCACCCTGACGTTCAATGTCAGTTGGTTAAGAGCCCATTTGATTACCTTTCCATGGCTTGTTTGTCGAGGTTGATATGACCCCTCTTGACTAAAGCCCTACCCATGTATGTTTGAACCCCCTTGTTGGTGTGTTTACTTTATGCTATATGTTTTTGTGTGGTGTGATCGTCTCCCCATGGGACTGCTAGGCTTCGTATAGTCTCTCGTTTGCATGTCAATTAAGGTAGCACGGTTCCTTCGTCTAGGACTTCCTTTTTGCATGAGCATTCCTAAAACACAAACAAACTCTTTGATTTTCTTTTCTTAAGAACACGTTAACTCCTTCTACTACAGGTGAGTAAGTCTCCAAAGGTCGAGCATCCGGTAGATTGCGTAGTAACGTCGTTCATCTAAAAAACACAAAACAAACAAAATAGGTTAGCCGAGCTACGGTGCTCTGATTCTCAATCCTTCTTGAGATACGTATGCAGCAGGGTAGGGCTTGTGCGAGCAATAACTCTTTATTTTCCCTACTTTGATTTTCTCTCTTTCACATCGCATATAGGACTTTTTTATACACACACTTTAGACATAAATAACAAGCGTGGATCCTGTGGAGTACCACAGACGTGAAGGGGTGCGATAACCTTCCCTTCACGTAACCGGCCCCCTTACTCGGTTTTCTTTGGTTCGAGACTTTGTTTTATCCTTTCCCTATTGGTTATGCAGTACTACCTTTCCCTCCTCTTGGGATAAAAGTACATAGCTGGCGACTCTACTCTTTTTCCTCGCCACTCCTTTTCACGTTTGTACTTGGATTCGGGAAATCCGGGGAGCGACACTAACCTAACTAACTCAGCTAAAACAAACAAATAAAGCTAAGTCAAAATTATGTCGAATACACTTCTTCGACATTTCGACAACTCCTTGTTTCTGTCGAGCAACATGCTTCGACACAAGAAATTACATTCTCAACACACCACCTAATTCATTGTATCTAAGTTATCTACATTAATCATAAATATAAAAAGTCTTAAACACTTCGACATGCACTCTTTTCGTCATGATGTCTGCAATCTGATTCTCAGTTCTGCAGTGTTCCAAGTTTATCTTCCCTTTAGCTACTTGCTCTTAAGGATAATGGAATATCCTTTCGATGTGTTTACTTCTTCCATGTGCTATCAGATTTTTTGCTAGATTGATAGTAGACATGTTATCGGTCTTTATGACAATTGCTTCATGATCTTTCCCTGTAATTTCTTCGACCGAATTCACCATCCACGTTACTTGACATGCACAGAGAGAAATAATCATGTACTCTACTTCACACGATGGCAATTCCATTACTGATTCTTTTCTTTAGTTCCAAGCAACTGGCGTACCACCTAGCATAAACACATAGCCAACTGTAGATTTTTTATCCTTAGCATCAGTACACCAACTTGAGTCGGTGTAACTCACTAGTTTGCATTCTTTTCCTTCATCAACTGTAGGAAAGAAGATGCCATAGTCGAGAGTTTCTTTTAGATACCTTAATATCCTCTTCGTTGCTGCTAGAGGTAATACTTTAGGCTTCTGTATGAATTTACTCACCATACCTACATTGTATGCCAGATTAGGCCTTGTGTAACAAAGTGTCATACCCCAAAATATGTCCTACCCTTTCATTCAATTCATCTGACTTATGACCTTGTTCATTTGCCTACATCAGCCTATTAATCATGCATTTAGGATCCATTCATATCATTCAAACATTATTCATGTTCATAAGGTAATATTATTGGTTCAAAAGGTTCATGATTTCAATTGAATTGTCTCAACATTTGGGATATTAATGATTTCATCAGATGACTATGATCGGTGCTCTTATTGTTACTTATGGAACAAGATGTTGTAAACTTCAAGTGGATGCTATTGGTCTCATGGACTAGGTTTTTGTTGTGCTTACTTATAGATCAAGTCATTTTGGATTACTACTTGGAAAATAAGAAATAGTGTGTTTCAGTTGACTTTTGTTCAAAGTCAATTATGGAGGTTGACTTTTGTTGACCTATTTATTAGGACTTTATTATTCAAGTTAGATCATGACTACATTTTGGACGCATCTTTAGAAAAAAGAAGAGATTCAAGACATTCACACAAGAGTTAACTTTTGGTCAACAAAGTCAACCATGGAAGGTTGACTTTTTGTTGACCAAATCATGTTGATTTTCTCATTACTACTTTCATTATGGTTTCAATTGGATACTGATCCTTACATTCAAAGTATTCAAAGAGAATTCAAATTCAAATTCAAATTTAAAACTGAGGGGAAAGTATTTTATTACTTGAAAAGCAAGTTACAAATTCAATTACAATACAAGTCAAAATTCCAAGTAAAATACAAGTACAATTACAAGCAAAATGGGCATTACATGAAAATATATATATTTGACCCACAATTGACTTTTGGTCGATTGTTGACTTTTGGTCAAACAGTTAACCAAGTTTGACCCAGCACTAACTTTCTACCCTAGACTTATTTCTCTTCTAAATCTCTAAGTCTTATTTATCTTCATGTCATCATAGCCAATTACTTCACCATGCCTTCATGTTGCAAATCCTCCATGTATACCATGTATCATGTCCAACCACCAAACTTTCATACCCAAACCTGTACTAGACCTGCAAACATCACAAACAATGCATCATTGATCCGCGGTCGCTCGCGGATCAAAAACGAGTGGTTTTTGTAAATATGTAATATAGCGACAATGACTCGAAATATCGTCTCTCAAGGATTCTTGTGGGAAAATCAATAACAGTAATAAAATAAGGGGGGGTTTGGTTTAGGGTTCCGATAAAGAAAAAAAACACTTAAAATAATTGATTACTGAAATAAGTTGTTTTGAAATAAGCGACCCGAGTGGACGAGAAGAAGGAGCAAGCCCTATTAAGGTTAAGGGAAGAGAAGAGGCTATTTTACTAGACTAGCAAAGTAACGGATCCACTGCCTCGGTTCTTACTAATCATCGACCGATGAAAATACAATTTCCCAAGCGGGACTTCTATCCTATTTGATGAAAAAATCAGTCAACAAGCGTGGAAGATTTTATGAGAACATGTTCCTATTGCCGGATTAAGAATACGGTAAATGATAGAGCAAATTAACAGTTAAGCAGAGTTAATCTACGATTAGAATTAGGAACACAGATCACTCAAATTAAATCAAATACACTATATGATAATTGAATTAAGCAAACAACAATCACATGATATAATTGAAAGGAATAGAAATTAAATTCTAAATATCATAACAATCTCAAAGTTTGAAACCTGAGTACAGTGAATCCGTCCAAAGAGGATTAGTTCTCCATGAGTTTTCAAGCTTCAACAATATTTTTTTGCGTGAATAGTCCCCCGTGAACAGTACACACGTTCTCCTTAAAAAGATAAAAAGTGGATCCGGTTCAAAACCCAACTGGGTCGAAAATATAACCCAGGCCCACAACATGACCCAACACTAAAATAAAATTCTAATGCTGCAACTTGAAACGAAATTCTGGAATTTTGAGCTCCGAATCTGACTTTGACTCCAACACAAAAGTCGTAGCTCTCTCTCTTAGCTTTCCGGCGATTTTTAGAACGCCTCAAACGGATTCCCAGAACTCCAGTTATGATCGTTTCCGCGCAGACTGCTAAAGCTGAAAAATAAGTGCGAAAATTAAATTAAACTAAAAATAAAATAAAATATGAAAACATAATAAAATATAAAAATAAACAAAATAAAATAAAGAAATGTCTAAGTAAAAAGTAGGAGAATTGTGCATAAATATGCACTTATCAAATTCCCCCGGACTTGAACTTTTGCACTCCGAGCAAAATTGAAATAAAACAAAGAAAGCACACACACATCAATAGCTACTCATTTCAGGCTACAAGTCTTCTTCGGTTAAGTTTTCATCGATAGGTACTAATCTCACACACTAAGGATATCGTAGGAACACTAATCCACAATTGTGCGGTCATAAGGCTCCCTCCTATACAAACCAATCCAAATCCTGTCGTTATGCCTAAGTCTAACTTACTCATTCTCTTTTTTCACTCTTTTTCATTCTAGTGCAATCACATTAAGCCCTTTATCTATTCACACACATGGTAACTGAGCTTGTTAGTGACTATGATCCATTTTTTTTCTCAACAATTTAGAATTAAACATTTTTTTTTTCTTTTTCACTTTTTGTCTTTTTCTCTTTTTCTTCTTTTTTTTTTATATAGCACATGATCATTCACTTATTTGCATCAGCTTAACTACTTAGCATGTGATTTCTAGATGGTGTTGACTGCTAGATAAACTACTTAAAAGTTATTAGAGGACGAGAACTCAAGACTATTCCATAACAAGTATCTGACTCGACTTCCATATTTGGGAGACTCAAGGTGTTAAAACGATATCGATCTTATGAACTGTTCCCAAGTCTCTGCAAACTAATCCCAAATTAGACTATAGCCTAGAACTTTCAAAAAGATGCAAAAACATTTTATTTATTTTTTTATTATAATAACTGAAAAAAAAACAAAAAAAACAAAATAAAACAAAGGTCTCCCTCCCCCAGACTTAAAACAAGCATTGTCCTCAATGAAAGGACATAATTATTAAAGTAAAGAGAAGGAAAGGACAACTCCCTGATCAAGTTGCAGTGTAGTTAGGCGCTTCCAAAGAAAGCTCCTCTATACCGACATCTTCAGGCACCGAACCTCCATAGAATAACTTCAGACGCTGCCCGTTAACCTTAAAGACTTTGTCAGTACCTGTACTTTTAATTTCTACTGCACCATGAGGGAAAACATTAGTAACAACGAAAGGGCCAATCCATTTGGATCGAAGTTTCCCAGCCATAAGCTTAAGGCGGGAATTAAACAATAAAACCTGTTGGCCCACAGAAAACTATTTCCTAGAAATCATTTTATCATGGAAGTGCTTAGTTTTTTCTTTATAAATTCTAGAGCTTTCATAAGCCTCTAATCTAAGCTCTTCCAACTGTTGTAATTGGAGTTTTCTTTCAATACCTGCTTGTTGCATCTCCAAATTACAACTTTTCACCGCCCAATAGGCATGGTGTTCTATCTCAACAGGAAGATGACATGCCTTACCAAAAACAAGTCGATAAGGAGACATCCCAATGGGTGTCTTGAAAGTTGTTCTCTGAGCCCAAAGTGCGTCTTCTAGACGACGGCTCCAGTCCTTCCTGTTTGGTTGCACCATTTTCTCTAAAATCTGTTTGATCTCCCTGTTTGAGATCTCAGCTTGCCCATTAGTTTGTGGGTGATATGCAGTAGAGACTCTGTGCACAACTCCATACTTTCGGAGCAAAGCTTCCATGGTGCGGTTACAGATATGAGTGCCTTGGTCACTGATGATAGCTCGCGGTATTCCAAACCTGCAAAAGATATTAGACCTGACAAAATCTGCAACAACTCTAGAATCATTAGTCCGAGTGGGGATAGCTTCTACCCACTTTGAGACATAATCAACAGCAAGCAGAATATAAAGGAAACCAAACGATACAGGAAAGGGACCCATGAAGTCAATTCCCCATACATCGAATACCTCACAGAAAAGCATAGGTTGCTGAGGCATTTCACTCTTGCGAGTGATGTTCGTACCTGCTATCTGGCACTCTTTACAAGTGCGGTAAGTCTCATAAGCATCCTTAAAAACAGTTGGCCAATAGAAGCCTGAGTCGAGGACTTTTCTTGCAGTTCTTTGCGGGCCAAAATGTCCTCCGACTTGAGACGCATGAGAGAAATTTAAAATGGATTCAATCTCATAGTCGGGGACACATCTTCTAATAACTTGATCACTACCAAACTTTCAAAGATATGGATCATCCCAAACATAATATTTGGCATCACTTTTAAGTTTATGAATCTGTGATCTGGATGCACCTGTAGGAAAAACACCAGCAACAAGATAATTAACAATATCAGCAAACCAAGGTGTAATACCATGTAAAACTAAAAGCTGCTCATCAGGAAAGTCATCCTGAATAGGAAAAAGATCTTCATCTCTCTCTATCTTGCTCAAATGGTCAGCCACTAAGTTCTCAGCTCCACTTTTGTCTTTAATCTCTACATTAAACTCTTGGAGCAACAACATCCACCGAATCAATCTCGGTTTTGCATCCGGCTTCTTCAACAAATATTTTAAAGCTGCATGGTCAGTAAAAACAACAACCTTGGAACCTAACAAATAAGATCTGAATTTATCAAGAGCAAAAACAATAGCTAGAAGTTCTTTTTCAGTGGTAGTGTAATTTGACTGTGCAGAGTCTAAAGTCCTAGAAGCATAGTAAATAGCATGGGCAGCCTTGTTAACTCTTTGTGCAAGGACAACCCCAACAGCATAATTCGAAGCGTCACACATAAGCTCAAAAGGGAGGGTCCAGTCAGGCGGTTGGATTATGGGAGCGGAGGTCAATGCTTTCTTCAAGAAGTCAAACGCTTGTTTGCATTTGTCATCAAAGTGGAAAGTGACGTCATTCTTCAACAAGTTTGACAGCGGAAGAGCTATCTTGCTGAAATCTTTGATGAAACGCCTGTAAAAACCTGCATGACCAAGAAAAGAGCGAATCTCGCGAATGCAAGATGGGTAAGGTAGTGTAGAAATCACATCAATCTTAGCAGGGTCAACAGAAATTCCTTTTTCAGAAATTATGTGACCAAGAACAATTCCCTTCTCAACCATAAAATGACATTTTTCAAAATTTAAAACAAGGTTAGTTTTGATGCATCTTTCTAAAATCAAGCTTAAACTGCTCAAGCATGCATCAAAAGAAGAACCATAGACAGTGAAGTCGTCCATAAAGACTTCCATGCAATTTTCAATAAAATCAGAAAAAATACTAAGCATGCAACGCTGGAAAGTGCCAGGAGCATTGCAAAGACCAAAAGGCATTCGCCTATAAGCAAAAGTACCGAAAGGACAAGTAAAAGTGGTCTTCTCTTGATCTTCCGGTGCAATATGAATCTGAAAGTAACCTGAAAAGCCATCAAGAAAACAATAATGTGATTTACCAGCTAGCCGTTCAAGCATTTGGTCGATGAACGGTAAAGGAAAGTGATCCTTTCTAGTAGCCTGGTTTAGTCTCCTGTAATCGATACAAACTCTCCAGCTATTCTGCACTCTAGTGGGAACAAGTTCATTCTTTTCATTTTTGATAACTGTAAGTCCAGATTTCTTAGGTACAACCTGCATTGGGCTTACCCACTTACTGTCAGAGATAGGGTAAATGATACCTGCTTGCAAGAGTTTGGTTACCTCTTTCTTCACGACATCGAGAATCAAAGGATTAAGCCTCCTTTGGGGCTGCCTTACTGTTTTTGCACCATCCTCAAGTAAAATCCTGTGCATACACATGGAAGGACTAATTCCTGGAAGGTCGGCTAATGTCCACCCGATTGCCTTTTTGTGCTTCTTTAGAACCTGCAAAAGTTTGTTTTCTTGATCGAAATCAAGGTTAGAAGAAATAATAACAGGGAGTTTTTCATTACTCTCCAAGTAAGCGTATTTCAGGTTTTCAGGGAGCTCCTTTAGCTCTAAGGACAGGGGTTGCTCGATGGATGGGGCGCTTGGGGCAGCAGGAACATCAAGAGCATCAGCTACAAAAACAGATTCATCGGCGACAGCTTCACCTGTAGGAAATACGTCAGCCTGCAGGGCAGCATCAATCTCAGCACACACAACACAAAGGTTAGTGTCAGTACAATCAGAACATGAATAAACATCATCAAAACCAGATGAAAAATTAAGAGAAAATAAATCAGAAAAAGTGTCATCAACTAATTCAGAAATCAACTCAATGCGAAAAACAGAGTGTTCCTCCAAAGGATGTTTCATGGCATCAAAAATGTTAAATTTTGCGATAATGTCGCCAAACTCCATGGACATGCTTCCATCATCAACATCAATTTTAGTTTTTGCCGTTTTCATGAATGGTCTTCCTAAAATGATTGGAGCTTTGTTGGACCTTGTTTCTCCCTCCATGTTAAGAATGTAAAAATCTGCAGGAAAAATTAAATCGTTAACTTGAACAAGGACATCTTCGACTATGCCGGCAGGGCGGGTGTTACTCCTGTTCGCCAACTGAATGATTAAACCTGTAGGCTGCAAAGGACCAAGACAAAGGTTATTATAAATAGAAGTAGGCATAACATTAATCCTCACTCCTAAATCAAGCATGCAGTCATCGAATTTACTATTTCCGATGGTACAAGGGATAACAAAAGTTCCCGGGTCCTTGCACTTTTGTGGCAAGACCGGAATAGTGAGGGCTGAAACATTCCCTTCGCCCGTAAATTTTTCAGATGAAGGTTGGGGATGAATAAAGGAAGAAATATTCCTTCCCAAATTGACTCTCTCACTTCCCTTCATCCTCCTCTTGTTGGTGCACAAATCCTTCAGAAACTTAGCATACTTAGGAACCTGCTTAATCACATCAAGTAACGGGATGTTTACCGCAACTTTTCGGAAAACATCTAATATCTCTCTTTCTTTGTCTCCCTCCTCAATTCTCTTATTTTTCAGAACTCTATGTGGGAAGGGGACTGGTGGTACGTGCTCTTTTTCTTTAATTTTTTCAGTTTCGACCACAACAGAAGAAGGAGAAGGAGGTTCAGCAGACAGTTCAGAAGTAGGAAGTTCAGAAGTTACCTCAATGATTTTTTTATTTTTTTCAGGGGCTGATTCTGTAACTTTTCCGGATCTCAAAGAAATTGCATTCACATTAGCATTAGGACCATTTGGATTGATAACTGTTTGGGCTGGAAGTTGGTTCGACCCTTGGGCTTGCATGTTATTCATTTGAGTAGCAAGTTGTCCCATCTGCGTGTTCAAGTTCTGGATGCTAGCATCGGTCCTTTGTTGGAACTGAAGGTTGTTGACGGCCATTTGTTTAACAAGTTCCTCTAAAGAAGGTCCAGAAGGTGTAGGGGCAGCCGCTTGAGGTGGGTTAGGTTGTTGGCTCGTTTGTGAGTTTCCATATCGGAGGTTTGGATGGTTCCTCCAACTCGGGTGGTACTTATTAGTGGACAGGTCGGGAATGTTGTACCGGTTCTGGTTGTTACTTTGGTTGTAAAGGGCTGCAGCATAAGCTGGAGGTAATTCAGTAGGCTTATCATCTTGCAAAATAGGACATGTATCAGTAGGATGATCAGAAGAGGTACAAATGCCACATAACCTTGGTGGTGTTTGAAGTTGTTGGGTTGCTTGAGCTTTACCTACGACTATCATCTACTGCACTAAATCCTTCAGCTCATTCATTTTATTTTCGAAGGCTTTGTCGGAGTGAGAAATATGAGAGGATACGTGAATTTCGTTCACACCCTTTATTTGGACAGAATTATTTCTTGTTGTGAACTGTTGGGAATTTAGTGACATATTCTCAATTAGAGCCTTGGCAGCAGCCGGAGTTTTATCGACAAGTGCTCCACCACTAGCAGCATCAAGAATGTTCCTATCCATCGGTAACAACCCCTCATAAAAGTACTGGATGAGTAGCTGCTCGGTGATCTGGTGTTGAGGGCAGCTGGATACCAACTGTTTAAACCTCTCCCAATATTCGGTCAAAGACTCATTACCCTGTCTAATACCACATATCTCTTTTCTTATCGAGGCAGCTCTGGAGGCAGGAAAGTATCTCTCAAGGAACACTTTTTTCAGAGCATTCCAGTTTGCAATTGAATTTGGCTCGAGGGAATATATCCAATCCTTTGCTGCACCCTGCAATGAAAAAGGAAAAGCTCGAAGTTTGATATGATCTTCAGTGATCCCTTCAGGCTTCAGTGGCGTAGAACACCACTTGAAATTCTTTCAGATGTTTGTGAGGATCTTCACCTGCAAGACCACTAAACTTGGGCAACAAATGGATTAAACCTGATTTTAACTCAAAAGGAACAGCATCAGCAGCATACTCAATACACAAACCGTTGTAATTCACATCAGGTGCAGCTAACTGCCTTAATGTTCTATTATCAGCCATTTCAAGTGAGCTAGTGGAAACCTGGACTGCTCTACGTCGTGTGTGCAAAGTTCTCTCTACTTCAGGATCAAAAGCAACAAGTTCAGAACAAGATGACCTAGTTGCCAGGACTAATGCACAACAATGCAGCAACAATGTTCAAAATGCCAACAATGTCCCTAAAATTTAAAAAACAAGCACAAAGAAGGAAATCGATCAAAAAAACTTCAGAAAAATAAAACGACACCGAAATTGATCTAATGGCTTAAAAATAGAATTTTGAGAATTTTTTACGACTCGATGAAAACAGTAAATAAATCATAAAAAATAGAAAAATGATGAATTTGGGAATTTGAAAGCACACCTCCCGTAACTACTTTGTAGTTAGGGACAAACGTTTCTCTAATTTTTCTGCTTCAAATGCCCGGAACAGATTTTGATTCAGACGAAATTTTCAAAAAAAACAGAATTTTTTTATGTTTTGGACTCTAAAATGCGAATTGGACGAAACCGCGAGGAAACTAAGGTCTGGATTCGAGGAAACTAACACTATGACTCTAAAATTGATTAATAACGACAAGAATCCCCGACAACGGCGCCAATTTGATCCGCGGTCGCTCGCGGATCAAAAACGAGTGGTTTTTGTAAATATGTAATATAGCGACAATGACTCGAAATATCGTCTCTCAAGGATTCTTGTGGGAAAATCAATAACAGTAGTAAAATAAGGGGGGGGGTTTGGTTTAGGGTTCCGATAAAGAAAAAAAACACTTAAAATAATTGATTACTGAAATAAGTTGTTTTGAAATAAGCGATTAAAGTAACGGATCCACTGCCTCGGTTCTTACTAATCCCATCGACCGATGAAAATACAATTTCCCAAGCGGGACTTCTATCCTATTTGATGAAAAAATCAGTCAACAAGCATGGAAGATTTTATGAGAACATGTTCCTATTGCCGGATTAAGCATACGGTAAATGATAGAGCAAATTAACAGTTAAGCAGAGTTAATCTACGATTAAAATTAGGAACACAGATCACTCAAATTAAATCAAATACACTATATGATAATTGAATTAAGCAAACAACAATCACATGATATAATTGAAAGGAATAGAAATTAAATTGTAAATATCATAACAATCTCAAAGTTTGAAACCTGAGTACAGTGAATCCGTCCAAAGAGGATTAGTTCTCCATGAGTTTTCAAGCTTCAATAATATTTTTTTGCGTGAATAGTCCCCCGTGAACAGTACACACGTTCTCCTTAAAAAGATAAAAAGTGGATCCGGTTCAAAACCCACAACATGACCCAACACTAAAATAAAATTCTAATACTGCAACTTGAAACGAAATTCTGGAATTTTGAGCTCTGAATCTGACTTAGACTCCAACATGAAAGTCGTAGCTCTCTCTCTTAGCTTTCCGGCGATTTTTAGAACGCCTCAAACGGATTCCCGGAACTCCAGTTATGGTCGTTTTCACGCAGACTGCTAAAGCTGAAAAATAAGTGCGAAAATTAAATTAAACTAAAAATAAAATAAAATATGAAAACATAATAAAATATAAAAATAAACAAAATAAAATAAAGAAATACCGTAGGAGAATTATGCATAAATATGCACTTATCAATCATCAATACAAAAGACATCCAATACATACAACAATTCATTCAAAAACATCTTAATTCAAGTACAATGTGCATACATAAACTAGATGCACACACAAGCATGAGGTACCATGAAGTTCCATCAAAAGCCATTCCAAAACCCATAACAGATTCATATCATAACAAACCGTACAACACACATAATGTAATGAATTCACACATGCCATGACAATGCATCAAGTTCCATTCAAAACATGCCTTCAAACCAAGCATTCATCAAGATCCAAATCAAAATGCAGCATAACACTTACACTATCCAAATTAACACATACATTATCGAAGCCAAGCATAGTTCAAGAAGACCAAGAGCAATGTAAGTCAAAACAAACCAATGGAATGCATTCAACAAGATTATGCAATCTAGAACCATTATTCCTCATAATATACATACATAACATCCATGGTGTCACACTTCCATCAAATTCAGCATACATGACAGCCATACATACAAATAAGACCCTAACTCAAAGTCATCATTCATCATTCAACTGTCATAACAGTTTTGGTACACAACTTAACAAACTTCAAACTTGAAACAAATTCCTAATTGCATCCTAACTTCCAAATGACACGTGTCCACCTTCCCAACCACCAATTAACTCTCTATAATTCAGTTAGTTAACTGTTTAACTAACCCTGCCCATTTTCCTAATAATTACCCTAGTTGTTATCACATTTTCCCTCCAACCAACTTCAAACCCTAACAACCTACAACTAACAAACTAACACACTCCCTATTCAAATTTTACACTAAATCTTGGCCAAAATAAGCATATCCCTCCCAAATTTCTCACTCAACAAAACTAAAACCAAACTAACTTTTAAATTCATCCTCCACCATTGATAAAATCAAGCCTACTATCACTATCCAAAGGCTAGAATTGCATCTCACATAACTGCCTCAACCTCATTTCCCTCCAATTTTCCTCATACACTCATCTATATAAACCAAACATTCATCATCATCTTGATCCATCATTTTTTACCCTAACAAAGCTCTTTAAAATTCATTCCCTAACCTTCCCAGACCTCACTCAAAGCTCATCAATCCACCATCAATCAGTGCTTCAAGCTGGAGCTCTGAATCAATTAAGCTACAACCTCCATTACACCACCCTAATTCAGTTTCCTCATCATCTTTAACACCCACCTCTACAAGTCTCAATATATAATCCCTAATCTCTACACCTTCCCCACTCTTCTTCCTATCCTACTAACAACAATAACAATATTTCAACACCAATATCAAGTTCAAAGAAAGGGTAAGAAGGAGATTGAATTGAAAGCAAGGAATTAGGGAGGATACACGTACCTGAGCACTTGGCATTGTTTCTCTGGGTTTCTTTATTATATCTTCAAGCTCTTTGCAACATTCACCGGAGCAAACCTCTTCTTCATTGGATTAGAAGTTCTGAAAGACGTCATTATTATTGCTGCAATGTTATTTCTGCTTCTGAGTTGTTTCATTCATTAGAAGCTTCTGATGAGACTATATGTTGCTGCTGCAATATTCTCTCAATTCGTGCTTCTAGACGTGACTTTGATAACCAAACTTCTAAAGAATGGCAAGCTTCTGAAGTTATGTTATGAAGCTGAAGATTCTAAAGATCTCAAGCCAGACAATTGAAGTTATCAAGGTTCTGACTGAGGATTATGAAGACTCTGAAGATTCTGAAGATACTGAAGACCTCAAGCCAGATTACTGACGTTGTCAAGGTTCTGACCCAAGGTTTTGAAATTTCTGAATCTAACTCTCTACTTCTTCAATTTATGCTTCAATCATCTTTCATCAGAAGCCAATGAATTTGAAGATAAGATCAAAATGGGAATGTGATCAAATAGTACATGGTACAAATCGAACAACCTTTCCACTACCTGATTTCGTGGGCAAGGACAGTACTATACATTACACTTGTCACAAGATCTGTGGGCGAAAGGACAGTACGCAGTATCATTCCTTTCCCATCCAACAGTGGACAGTTGCTCAAAGGAGTTTTCTTTATTTTTCCCTCCAACGGTCACATGCTTATGCTATATAAGCATGCATTGGAGACTTGAAGAAAACACTTATTTCACAAGTATTTTGACAAGCTATTTTTCTTTGTGAAAAGCTATTATTCTTTGTATACAGTTTTCTTTAAGTGTTTGTTATTCATTTGTGTAGCATCTTGTAACACACTAAATATTCTTCAAACTATTTGTTTGAGTCCTTAAGGAGGTTATCCTTGAGAAGACAAAGAAAGTTGTTCTTTGGGAGTCCTTAAGGAGACTAAGGTTTAGTTGTATCCTTGAGAAGACAAAGAAGGTTATTATTTGTGTTTATTGTAATCTGTTGATTATAGTGTATTAAGTCCTTGTGTATAAGTCCAAAATAATATGTAGTGTAAAAAGATTTAGCCCTCACTTTTTCTATTTAAACCAAAACCTCATTCCCCTTTATTAATTTATTCCCTTAGTACCCTCAGCTTACACCCATATTCTATATTTTGCCCCTACTCCTCTTACTAACTTCTAATTTCTTTTATTTTAATTTCTAATAATTCAATTATCCACCAAATTATATTATTTCACTTATTTTTTTAAACCATATTATTTATATTTTAAATCTAAATTTCTTCCCAATAATATTATTCTTAATCATTCCTCTCCACTTAAATTAATTAAAATTAATCTAATTAATTTCTACCACTCCCTTAACTTTCTCCAATACCCACCAAAACACATATATTCACCAATTATCCAAATAAAAACATATAAATTAATTTAAGTAATTAAATAATCAAAGCTAAATTCAATTAAATAATATAATTAAATTAGGGGTATTACATTCGGTCTCTGCAATCAGAAAATCGCCTAGCTAAAGCATTAGACAGAGAAATTCTACGAGCCTGGAGTTTCAACGTTCATCCTCAAGCTACATCCGCGATGAATCTAACGACACAATGATGCGTCGATAGGAAAATAGGAAGCAGTGCGCTTAACACCTCGTCCAACCGAATTAGATGCCTTAAAGAAGAGAAGTGCACCCCGGAGCCCTAGGGAAGAACAACAACCAAAGACTCGGGAAGACGTTTGTCCATAACATAGTCAATAATTAAGGTCTATCTATCTAGTCCCCTAAGTTTCTCAATTTCTTAATTTTGGCCACTCAAATTTCAATTGTTTGGTTTTAACCCCTCAGATTTCCCCTTTTTTATTTTATAGTCCCCCAATGACATGTAGACTAAACTTCGCCTATGTATCATTAAAAAATTAAGTTAACACTGATGTGGCATAAAAAAATTACTGATGTGGCAAAAAAAAACTTTGTCAAAGCAAATGCAAGTGTTTTAGTAATATTTGATTACTTAAAAAATTAAAATAAAATAAACTTGTGATGATTTTTATAATATTTGATTACTAAAAAAATCTTATGGACTTGAATTGAAATGTTACGATAAAACAAAAAAGATAGACAACTAGTTAATTAAAACAACATACTCTTTGGCCAAAACAACAATAAGAAAGTCTAAGAAATTATGATAATAACAATTCAACATATGCCTTATGACCAAAATCAACAATAAAAAAGTCTAAAAATAAAGATAATGAGTAAGATTTACTTGTTGAAGTTTATGTGCCCATTGCATCTATGTTTTTCTTCCTCGTCCCCCTTTGTGTTGAAGTAGCTCATGGATGCTTAAAAGATTTGTGTGACTACATAAACAAACAAACAAAAAATTATCATACCTACAACTATAACAATTATCATAACATAACAACTATAAAAATCATCATAAAAAAATAGAAGATATAACAGAACAAACAAACAAAATAAATTAACATCCTCCCCCACCCACCCCCATTGGTATCATCTTGTTAGTTATTGTCTTTCTTATACAGGTTCTCTCATTTTGTCCAAAATTACTACAAGTCGTACATGTTATTTGTCCTCCTGTAGTTCTCTTCATTCTTTTAGTATTTGGCTCATCATTGAAATTTATTCTTGCTTTTTTGTCTCCCTAGAGCTCTTCTAACAAATGGAGATTGAAGTGGAAAACCTTCAGATCTTGACCATAATTTAGGTCCATTATTCGGCAAAATGATGTTGCTATAACAGTCTACAAAGGTAGCTTTTCTGCAAACTGAAAAACACAATTAGTAACATTCTATAATTTAAACATATTAAATAACACAATTATAAATCATACATGTATCAGTTTATTTATTTTTTAAAGTAATGAATATCACAAAAACTCTGCCTTTTGCATTGGCAATTTTTTTTCCACATCAGTGTTGACTTAATTTTTATAATGCCACGTAAGAAAGTTTATCTACGTGCCACTAGAGGACTATCAAATGCAAAAAAGGGAAAACTTGAGGGGCTAAAACCAAACTATTGAAACTTGAGGAGATAAAATCAAGCAATTGAGAAACTTATGGGGTCAAAACTACACACACACACACACACACACATGCATACACACACATATTCTCTTTCTTCCTCTATTGCACGCTTATTTGTATCTCTTTCTTTTAGAGTGCTCAAGACAAGGATAACAAAGATTTCTTGCATGATTGCATATCTGATATAGATTTAACACATTTTTGCGTCTCCGATACGGATTAAACATATTTCTTTCATAATTGCATATCCGATATAGACTTAACAAATTTTTGCGGTTCTAATACGGCTTAAACACATTCTTTGCATGATTGCGTGTTTGATACAACTTAATGCATTTATGCGATTCTGATAAGACTGAAATAAATTCCTTTCATGATTGTGTATATGATTAAGAGTTAACATTTTTTTGCAATTCATATATAGCTTAAATGCATTCCTTGCATAATTATGTATCTGATATAGATTTAAAGAATTTATATGATTCTGACACGACTTAAATGCATTGCCTCACATAACTTCTCATCTGAGGCATAATCTACATATTTCTACATAGCTGGAGTACCCCTTTTGGATCAAGCCAATCCAAGGGCGTAAGCAATGGATCCGTGAGACGTCCACCTCAATCTGAGCCAAGCCTCGGGGCAGGGATATGGATCATACCCTTGTCCGAAGAATGACCCTCTATGACGCGGAGCACAATACATATATACAACCATATCACATTGAATTCTCCGATCCCAGGCTTCGTCCTAGGAAATGTGGGCAACTTTCCAAATGCATTACACTAATAAATACACTACTGTCGCAAATGCTAAATACAACGAACAAGCATGGTCACCAAAAATTATAGCTAACATCGTTTAGCGCATCAAGTCACAAATTACAAAATCAAGAGGAACATTTGTCACTTTATTTCAATAAAATGCAATGGTCCTATCGTAAAGTGAGTTATCGAGTTCTCACACCCAAAACAGCTATCATGTCATGCTCAATGGATGTCGGAAGTCTGAGCAAAGCAAACAAACTTTTTTATGCATGATGAAAGAACAATCAAAGATGCTACATAATAATAACAACAAAATCGAGCTAAATGGGAATTTCTAAGCTAAACATTACCCAAATCATTGAGGTAAAATCATTTTCACAAAAATTAATAATTACTACATCTGGGGCATAAAAGCCTGGGAAGTTTTCCAGGAAACAAACTAATATAAAGGAAAAGAAAGATCAGGTTAAAGCATTTGGAGCCAAGGAACCATGATCAACCTCCTAGGTCACCTCGAGAGCATATTGAAACAGGTTCCGTACCTCGGGAAAAACTATGGCATTATGGGATGACTTCCTTGATTGTTCCACAACTCTATCACGGACCTCGAGCATAAACTGCATAGTTTGCTAAAGGGAACTACATAGTGCCTTCTTTATATGGGACACATCATCTTGAAAAGCTTTCAAGGTTCAGCATGAGCCTTGAACTCTTGAATAAGAGCTTTTTGGTGCCTTCCACTTTGTGAGTCTTATTCTCAACAATATCAGAGGCATTTTAATACCACTTATCTACCTCTTTTAATGAATCCTCCATCTTAATTACCTGAGCAGCCAAAGTGGAATGATAGTTGTGGATTTTTTCCTCCTCTTGCAAATATTTGGCAGTTTTAACCTTCTCTTGCAACACAACAACTTCTTCTTGGAGAGTATAGCACCTCAATTCCATAGTTTCATATTTCCCTTTCCAAGTATCCATCTCTTTGTTGGGATTATCTAGAGCCAATACGTCTCTCCAACCTGCAGAGACAATAGAGAATATAGAAGCCGCCTTGAACATATTATAAGTAACCTCAAAGAGACAAGACGGACTTGCTTTCACGAGATTGGCCTAGTGAGATAAAAATGCTTCACCTACTTCAAGGCACTCTCAAAAGAGTCATGAGCGATAAAGTAACTCATTTCCAATGATTTCACATATTCCAATGATTTTGCATATTCCTTTAACAATGCAAGGTTCTTGAGACGCATCTCACGAAGATCACCCTCAGCCTTCACCCGGCCTTCTTGAGACTCCTTCAAATACGTATCAAGCTCTTCTATCCTTTTGTAGGCAGGATCCAAGTACTTATTTGCTTCATCAAGAGTGTTGTGGGATAGTTCTCTCTACCAAATCAGTATAACTGGAATTATTTTCTGATCCAAACAATTTTTTGTAGAAGTTATAAATATTCAAATTAACTAAAACTTATATAATACGGGAAAGTTGTGACATGAAATATAAAATTATATAATATTAATTTGATTATATTAATGTATAATATTTAACATAGAAAGATTGAATATAATCTAAAATATAAAATTTAGTGAAATGTGACAACTCAATATGTTGATTTTTGGTGAAACAACATAAACATTAATCTAAACATTGTAATTATTCAGGAAAAAAAATGGGTTTATCAAGGTAGATGTTGGTAAACAATTTACAAATAAATAGAAGTTTACTATTCATGTCATATGCTCCAATGGATCCGCACGGAGGTTGGAAAATTGGGGTTCGGCGTTGTAATCAGGAGGTTAGATAATTGTTCTGATAGAAGATAGATATTTGTGACACTGAGATGCGAAAGAAGTGACAAGTACACAAAAACTATCTGGAAGTTGAAACAGGATGACACGAGTTCAAGGAGATGTGAGTGTTCGTTTAAGTTGTGTGGGTATCTTATGGTGAATAATACATGGACATTTAATGTGATTTATGGTATACGTAATCCTGACATGTATTACAATTTAGTTGGTCATCTCATTGCATATGGCCTTAATCCTAAAGAGAATGAACGTGTTTCTGACATGACATTAAACATGGTGCAGCCCAAAAATATACTTGCAACTTTGAAACTAAAAAGACCTCAAAATGTCTCATATATCAAGCAAGTATACAATATTCATACCCGAAACAACGAGACGATAAGAGATCCAACAGTTGAAATGAAACAATTATTGAAGCTTTTGGATGATAGCCATTATTTATCTAGGTGCATAGTGTGTGAGGATGGAGAAACTGTTTGAGATATATTTTAGAGTCATTATGATTCCATTAAGTTGTTCAACATATTTCCCAATGTTCTCATTATTGATTACATATAAAACCAACAAGTACAAGCTTCTACTTCTGGAAATTGTTGGTGTTACTTCTACGAAGATGATGTTTTTAGTTGGGTTTGCATTTTTTTAAAGTAAAAAAGAGGACAACGTTTATGGGCTTTAGAAATGTGTCGTACTATGTTGAAGGACCAAGAAAACATGCCAAATGTCATTGTCACTAATCATAATACAACACTGATGAATTTGATTATAAAGGTGTTTCCTACATCATATGCATTACTTTGTAGGTATCACATAACAAAAAATGTGAGAAATAGACTTAATGATGCGGTTGGGACCAAATAAATCAAAGGTGAAGATGGGAAAATGGTCAAAGTTGGTGTGATATTAGAAAGCATAATGGATGCCTAGAATGTTATAATAAATTCTTCTGTGGAAGAGTTATATGCCAAAGTTGTAATACATTTTAGGAGGGGGTGTGAGAAATATTTGGATTCCTTAAAATATGTTGAAAGTGAAATTCTAGACCAAGTGAAGGAGAATATTATTTGTGTTTGGATCGATCAAGTTAGACACTTTAGAAATACAATAACTAACAGAGTTGAATCTGCTCATGCTACATTGAAGAATTGGTTGGGAAGTAGTAACAGTGATTTATGTAGAGATTTGGACTTCATGAACCAAATGATCCATAACCAGCATAACGAGATACAAACATCATTTGATCGCAACATTACAGTCTTAGAACACAGATTCAGAGACAACAATATTTTTTCATAGTTGGTGGGAAATATATATCAATTTAGATTGAATTGTATTTATCACAAATCCAAACGACTAGATAAAGTAGTTTGAGATAGCTCAAAGTGTGGTTGTACACTTAGGAAGATATGCGGTCTTCCATATGTTTGTTTAATCTCAAAGATTATGAAACTTGATAGACTCATACGAATGGATGAGGTTTACACGCACTAGAAAAGACTTTGGTTTGATGATGATAGTGTGATGAAGGATGGTAAATTGAATATATTTATCATAAGTGATTCAAGAGAAATTTTTGAAAGTTGATGACAACATGAAACTACATATAAAGAGAAACTGAGGAAGATCCTCTATTCATAAACCACATATTTGAAACCACCATCGCAACTGGTAAAAATAAAGGTTGCTCCTAAGAAGGTCAAATCAACACAGAGTGACAATTCAACAATATGGTCTACATCCTATTTTGAACATGTTGACACACTTATTTTCGGACTCTCCAACTTCAAAATCTCAACAAAAGTGTTTTCAAAGGTGCTCTCGCATTAGCAAACCACTTTCTTCACCACCTTTACCAAAAATGATACACATTGAAGAGATGTCGGGTTTTAAGCACAAATACATTGAACGAATTATAGATGTTACAGTTGATATTAACTGCAGTTATCATGTTGTTTTAACTTTGCTCGGTAAAGGAGAGGAGAAACATACACTTTTTCGCCAACAACTCCTCAAAGAGTTGAAGGAGAAAAAGGAATCAAACACAACACCATACGGAAAAAAATAACATTTTTATGCAATTCAAGAATCTCTTATTCCTTGTGTTAAAGGTCTAGCAGCGAAGGAAAATGAATGTGCGTTCCTGAACTGGTTTTGTATGAATAGTGAGGGGTTAATCCAAAAATGTACTTCCGGACGCATCCCATTTTCTATATAAAAAAAACGCTAACAGGGGTTAATTTAGAACTTCATTTATGTATACAACCTGATTTTACTAAATGAAACAGGGTGAATCCAGAAGCATATCCTCTCATACATCATTGGGTTTCTAAGGTTTATATTGATCTAAAACTTGTATAAATATGGATGTTCCTCATTTTTGTAGAAAATTCACATACAGAATGTCTCAATATTCATATCTCGCTTTTGTCTACTTAAACGGAGAGATGACCCTTCTTGAATTTAGGTTCACATAGATCACTCGTCTTGTCGATCTGAAATCCACGATAGAGAATCTATTATGTTATCCAAAAAATCAAAGAGTTGTGAAGCTCTATTATCATTCTCTCTCGATTGACAATGAAGGGAGGATATAGTTCAACAAGTTTGAGTTGAAGGAGGATGGAGATTTAACTTTTATATGGAGTATATTTCACCATTACAAAACGAAAGGTCAGATCGTGGTGGATGCGATGGTTATGAGATCGACCGAAGATATTCTAAAAATTCTGAAGTCCTCACCCATCACTTGATAATGAAATATAATGTTAGATTTACGTTAACGATTATCTATGTAATGTTACATTTTTAATGTATGTCATAACAATTATTGATTTTAATTTATGTTGTTCTTCCCATTTTGCATCTATTTATGGTTTATCAAACACAATTGCTTCCGGAAATACAATTTTGAATATTTTATCATGTTTTAGTGCATCTGAAAATGCATTTCCATATTTCAGGGATATTTTTAATATTTTACCATATTGTATGAGCACCGATAAGGATGCACTAAGCAATGCCCTAAAAAACCCTTCAAATTCGGATTCTAATTTGAAGTCCAAAGTCTTATGTTTTATTGGGCTTTACAGACCATCTTATATGGACTTTCTAATTTTTACGAGAAAACTTTACCCCATACCCCAATAATCCTTCAACCCCTCCATTTTCTAAAATATTTCAATTATTCCCCTTTTTTATTTATTATTATTTCTTTTTGAAATTAGAAAATTTTGTATCCCTATATCAGTGTACTGGAGAATGTTACTTAAAGAATTATTAACGTAATTTTTCTTCACCGAATAACTTGCAATCAAGTATTTCAGTAGATTATGCATTCATCGAATAACTTACATAAAAAATATCTGGTATTTTTATATTTTACTGAATAACTTAGTTATAAGTTTTTCCGTAGTTTTCCTTTTATTCATCGGATAACTTGGTTATAAGTTTTTGGTTTAAAAAAATTACGCAATGACATAATAGACAGCGGTTTGAAAAGCGTTGCCAAAAGTGGACAGACCGCGTTTAAAACCATTTCTAAAATTGGAAAGATCACACACGCTATTAATAGATGGAAACTGATTTCTTTATTTTAGGTTACGGTTTTTCACTATTGCCTAAATTTATTTTTATTGTAATCATCGGATGACTTGACTTACCTATAACTTATCCAAAATGCAAAGTTTTTTATTTTTATTGTAATCATCGGATGACTTGACTTACCTATAACTTATCCAAAATGCAAAGTTTTTTTTGAAATATAATACAATCCAGATAACTTAGAAGAAAGTCTTCTGAAGAATAGACAACGGTCTTTCTATGGTGCATATAACTTATTCATAAGTCATTCGGAATGTAATTTTTTTAACTTTTTTTTTAAATATAATATAAGTCATTCGGAATGCAATTTTTTTAGTTTTTTTTCAGATATAATATAAGGGTATTTTACTCTAATTAAATGAATTGTAAGGGTGGGAGGGAGGTTAATTACTGGAGTATGGAATAAAATTTTCTTTTAACGACTCTAATCACCCATTAAAAAGACTCTTGATTTTTGAATTCAATTCTATTTAATTTGTCAAACTTCCATTGATCATATGGAGTGTATAGCTGGTATGAAGAGACAATTGTGCTAGTATTTCAAGTTTTGAACCATAGTTAAGTTATACAAAACCTTCAAAAACTTAAAACAATCAGGTGTCAAGATCTCTAAACGTAAGAAATATCCCAAGGTATGAACATGGTCGTGACATTTTATCATTCATCATATAACTTAACTTTAATCACTATGTTATTACAATGGTGATAGATTAGCTCGGTAAACAATATCTCGTTTACCTTCACTTATATGAGAAGTTCTTTCTTGAAGTGACGTATATAATTAACGAGAAAATCGTTCTCATTTGTTTATTGAGAAGATTAAGGCATGCTGCACATTGCAGACATCATCCTTCATTGCAAGAAAGGAAATGTAATGACTTTTTCCTGATGTTGGCATAGAACACAAATTAAGAACCACTCTGCAGCTTCCATCTAAACCTCACTACAAGTCCATTTTCCATCCTGGCTAGAAGCAAAAGAACCCTCTATCTTTGGATTCTAAGATCTGACGATTCTGCATTTTGAGTCATGAGGACTTCGTGCCAAACAGATCCAAGAGTTTACCAAGAATTTCCAGGTGAAATTAAAGCTGGACCTGAAAATATACATCGAAACAATTGTCATTTATCAAAGACACCACATATCTCTCTTTTTAAAGCAATCAGTAATGAAAAGAAAACAAAATTCTCAACTGATGTAGCGATAACTTATGATGATATGATAGTGCAGTGTGTTGAAACTTGAAAATAAATTATCACGTTTTAACTTTTTAAACCCCATGTTACTCACACAAATCGTTTACGACATGCATTTACAATCATGTTGGATAAACAACTTAATTAATCACTTGTATCATAAACATTTATTATATAAGTTCTGATGATTATTAATCTAAGTTCTAATGAGTTATTTTCATAAACTATCTTGGATGAGAATAAGCTGAAACAGCTATGGACATGTCATAAGTTGGTTCTGTAAATTCTCTCAAACAGTGCCAAAAACAACATAATGAAACTTGACACATAACATGCAAAGTTTTAATATAACTCATGGCCCGGCTATCGCAAAAACTAACTATAATGATAAACGATTTAAGATTGCATACCTGAATCAATTCTGTCTTCAGAATTCCCATAATCATCTTCAAGTACATAAAGAAGCTTCCTGTAAGTATGTTCACCTACGAGGATGCTTTATACCACAGACATCACCGGAGTAGAGAGCTCATTCCACAACCGAAGTTGAATCTTGACCGGGCAAGTTTTTTGCTAAGATGGAAGAATTCACCAATTTTGATGAGATTGAAAGAGAATCAAATAAGAAAAAGTCGAATGAAGAACCACTCATAGATATAGATTTAGGTGGTGACACACATTTTAAAGCATTTTAATTTTCATCTAATAATGTATTTAGGAGGTGACTCGTTTTTTGTACGTAATGTTGGATTGATATTAATGATGTAAAATGGATACATTTTGATACATTTTATTGTATATTTCATTTTTCTAAAGTTTTCTAAATTTGTGTGTTTCATAACCGGTTTTGTTTCCATAATTGATTCTGTATGAATAGTGAGAGACTAATCTGAAAATGTACTTCCGGATGCATCCCATTTTCTATTAAAAAAATGCTAAGAGGGGTTAATTTAGAACTTCATTTATGTATACACCCTGACTTTACTAAATCAAATAGGTTGAATCCGGAAGTATATCCTCTGATACATCATTGGGTTTCTAAGATTTATATTGATCTAAAACTTGTATAAATATGGATGTCTCTCATGTTGTTAGCAAATTCACACACAGAACGTCTCAATATTCATATCACGTTTTTGTCTACTTCAACGGAGAGAGAGACCTTCTTGAATTTAGGTTCACATAGATCACTTGTCTTGTCGATCTGAAATCCACAATAGAGAATCTATTATGTTATCCAAAAATTGAAGAGTTGTGAAGCTCTATTATCATTCTCCCTCGAATGACAATGAAGGAAAGATATAGTTCAACAAGTTTGAGTTAAACGAGGATGGAGATTTACCTTTTATGTGGAGTATATTTCACCATTACAAAACGAAAGGTTTGATTGTGGTGGATGTGATGGTTACAAGATCGAGCAAAGGTATTCTAAAAAATTTGAAGTCCTCAACCATCACTTGATGATGAAATATAATGTTAGATTTGCGTTAACGATTATCTATGTAATGTTATGTTTTTAATGTATGTCATAACAATTATTAATTTTAATTTATATTGTTCTTCTCATTTTGCATCTATTTATGGTTTATCAAGCACAATTATTTCCGAAAATACAGTTTTGAATATTTAATGATGTTTTAGTGCGTCTGAAAATGCATTTCTGTATTTTAGGGGCATTTATGATATTTTACCAAATTGCATGAGCACCGCTAAGGGTGCAATAAGAAATACCCTAAAAAAACCTTCAAAAATCGGATTCTAATTTGAAGTCCAAAGTCTTATGTTTTATTGGACTTTACAAACCATTTTATATGAACTTTCTAATTTGAACGAGAAAACTTTAACCCATACCCCAATAATCCCCCCACCCCTACATTTTCTAAAATATTTCAATTATACCCATTTTTTTATTTATTGTTATTTCTTTTTGAAATTAGAAAATTTTGTATCCCTATACTGAATGTTAATTAAAAAATTTCGGACGTAATTTTTCTTCATCGAATAACTTGCAATCAAGTATCCCAGTAGATTATGTGTTCATCGGATAATTTACATAAAAAAATATCTGGTATTATAATATTTTACCGAATAACTTAGTTATAAGTTTTTCCATAGTTTTCTTTTTGTTCATCAGATAACTTGATTATAAGTATTTGGTAAAAAAAAGTTACATTCCAATGACATAATAGACAGCAGTTTGAAAACCGTTGCCAAAAGTGGACATACCATGTTTAAAACCATTTCTAAAATTAAAAAGATCACACTTCTAAAATTAAAAAGATCATGAATAGATGGAAACAAATTTCTTTATTTTAGGTTACGATTTTTCACTATTGCCTAAATTTATTTTTATTGTAATCATCGGATAACTTACTTATAACTTATCCAGAATGCAAATTTTTTGGAATATAATATTGATCAGATAACTTAGAAAAAAGCTTTTTGAGGAATAGATAATGGTCTTTCTCTGGTACTTATAACTTGCCTATAAGTCATTTGGAATGCAATTTATAGGTAAGTATAAATTGGCTATCTAAACCCTAACTGGGGGCTTATACATTAAAGGTTTTTTTATGAAAGCATCATGATTGATTCAAAGACCATGGTTGAAGAAGTATGCTTCATGGAAACCCTAATCTAGGTGGATATGGTCTCATGCCCTTATGGGTGGCCTCCTAACCCTAATTGCACCTGATTACTCCTCTATGGGTTGATTCTCCTTGATCAAGGTCCATTCAATAGTATGTGGTGCATAGTCATTCATGTTAACCTATTACTCCTTATCTCATAAGCCCCAGGCCCCACCTATGCATCATATGTTGTTGTCCATTGGTTTGTGCCTAATTACATGTTGTGGTCTTTCATCTGGGTCACCTTTATACCTAGTATCTTGGTCATGCATTAGGTTTGGCCCATTGGATTCTTTTTAGGTCCTAATTTTCTGTATTTTTAGTACATGATAAGATCCTTGTGTCATTATAAGGTAATTCACTCAAGCCTTTGTATCTTATTCATCATTCATGTTAATCTTGGTATATCCAAGTCATACTAGATTATCAAGTCCTAAATTTTACTCCAATTCTTGTTCATGATTCATGTGTGTCCATGTCTTCATCATTCAATCCATGTAAAGCATATTGGGATTAATTCAAGTTAAATTCATTGATTCATTCAATCACATGAAAGAATACAAGAAATTGAAAATTTTGGCCAAGTGTTGACTTTGGTCAACAGTTGACTTTTTAGTCAACTTTGACCAAAGTCAACCCAGTTTACTTTTCACCCTAAAAACATTACATGACCAACCCTAGCTCCAACTTCATCTTCCATGGCCATCTTGACCTTGAGCTAATCATTTGAATTTCAAACCACCCTGCTTCTAACAAGACCTATGTTAACCATTCAAATACCAATCTGTCAATGCTCACCATCATCATTAATAGCCTATTGAAATATCAGCAAAAGAGACCAGTTTAGAACAAACATCAAGGACAAGACATGAGTGAACCCATGGGAATACTTTCCAAAACTATTAAGCATATGCCAAGCCACATACCAAGGAACAAAGTCAGACCACAACACCATCCAGCAGCAATGCAAGGGAGAATATAGAAGCAACCTTGAACATATTGTGAGTAAGCTCAAAGAGATAAGATGGACTTGCTTTCAAGAGATTGGCCTAGTGAGATAAAAATGCTCCACCTACTTCAAGGCACTCTCAAAAGAGTCGTGAGCGATAAAGTAACGTTTTTCCAATGATTTCACATATTCCAAAGATTTTGCATATTCCTTTGACAATGCGAGGTTTGTGAGACGCATCTCACGAAGACCGCCATCAGCCTTCTTCTGACCTTCTTGAGACTCCTTCAAATATGCATCAAGCTCTTCTTTCCTTTTCTAGGCAGGATACAAGTACTGATTTGCCTCATTAAGAGTGTTGTGGGATAGTTCCCTCCACCAAATCAGTATAACTGCAATTATTTTCTAAGCCAAACAATTTTTTGTAGAAGTTATACATATTCAAATTAACAAAAACTTATATAATACGGGAAAGTTGTGACATGAAATATAAAATTATAAAATACTAATTTGATTATATTAATATATAATATTTAACATATAAAGATTGAATATAATATAAAATATAAAATTTAGTGAAATGTGACAACTCAGTGTGTTGATTTTTAGTGAAACAACATAAACATTAATTTAAACATTGTAATTATTCAGAAAAAAATGGGTTTGTCAAGGTAGATGTTAGTAAACAATTTATAAATAAATAGGATTTTATTGTTTATGTCATATGCTCCAACAGATCCGCATGGAGGCTGGAAATTGAGGTTCGGCGTTGTAATCAGGAGGTTAGATAATTGTTAAAAGATAGACATTTGTGACACTAAGATGCGAAAGAAGTGACAAGTACATAAAACATATCCAGAAGTTGAAACAGGATGACACCAGTTCGAGGAGATGTGAGTGTTCGTTTAATTTGCATGGGTACCTTATGGTGAATAATACATGGATATTTAATGTGATTTATGGTATACATAATCCTTACATGTGTTACAATTTAGTTGGTCATCTCATTACACATCATCGTAATCCTAAAGAGAATGAATGTGTTTCTGACATGACATTAAACATGGTGTAGCCCAAAAATATACTTGCAACTTTGAAACGAAAAAGACCTCAAAATGTCTCAAATACCAAGCAAGTATACAATGTTCATACTCGAAACAACGAGACGATAAGAGATCCAACTGTTGAAATGAAACAATTGTTGAAGCTTTTATATGATAACCATTATTTATTTAGGTACATAGTGTGTGAGGATGGAGAAATTGTTTGAGATATATTTTAGAGTCATTATAATTCCATTAAGTTGTTCAACATATTTCCCAATGTGCTCATTATTGATTACATATAAGACCAACAAGTACAGGCTTCTACTTTTAGAAATTGTTGGTGTGACTTATAGGAAGATGGCGTTTTTAGTTAGGTTTGCATTTTTTAAAAGTAAAAAAAAAGGACAATGTTATATGGGCTTTAAAAATGTGTCAGACTATGTTAAAGGACCAAGAAAACATGTCAAATGTCATTGTCACCGATCATGATATTACACTGATGAAATTGATTGTAAAGGTGTTTCCTATATTATATGTACTGCTTTGTAGGTATCACATGACAAAAAAATGTGAGAAGTAGACTTAATGAAGAGGTTGGGACCAAAGAAATCAAGGGTGAAGATGGGAAAATGGTCAAAGCTGGTGTAATATTGGAAAGGATAATGGATGCCTAAAATGTTATAATAAATTCTTCTATGGAAGAGTTATATGCCAAATATGTAATACATTTTAGGAGGGGTATGAGAATATTCTAGATTCCTTAAAATATGTTGAAAGTTCAATTCTAGACCAGGTGAAGGAGAAGATTGTTTGTGTTTGGATCGATCAGGTTATACACTTTAGAAATACAACAACTAACAGAGTTGAATCTGCTCATGCTACATTGAAGAATTGGTTGGGAAATAGTAACAGTGATTAATGTAGAGATTGGAACGTCGTCAACCAAATGATCCATAACCAGCATAACGAGATACAAACATCATTTGGTCTCAACATTACAGTCTTAGAACACAGATTCAGAGACAACAATCTTTTTTCACAGTTGGTGGGTTATCTCAAGTTGGATTGAATTGTATTTATAACAAAGTCAAACGAGAAGATAAAGTACATTGATATAGCTCAAAGTATGGTTGTACACTTATGAAGTTATACGGTCTTCCATATGTTTGTTTAATTTGAAAGATTATGAAACTTGATAGACTCATACGAATGGATGAGGTTTACATGCACTATAAAAGACTCTAGTTTGATGATGATAGTATGATGAAGGATGGTAAATTGAATATATTTATCATAAGTGATTCAAGAGAATTTTTTGAAAGTTAATGACAACATGAAACTACATATACAGAGAAACTGAGGAAGATTGTCTATCCACAAACCACATATTTGAAACCACCCTCGCAACTGGTAAAAATAAAGGTTTCTCCTAAGAAGGCCAAACCAACACAAAGTGACAATTCAACAATGTGGTCTCTATCCTATTTTGAACATGTTGACACACTTTTTTTCGAAAATACAGTTTTAAATATTTTATGATGTTTTAGTACGTCTGAAAATACATTTCCGTATTTTAGGAGCATTTATGATAGTTTACTAGATTGCATGAGCACCGCTAAGGGTGCAATAGGAAATGCCCTAAAAAAAACCATTAAAAATCGGATTCTAATTTGAAGTCCAAAGTCTTATGTTTTATTGGGCTTTACAAACCATTTTATATGAACTTTCTAATTTTAACGAGAAAACTTTACCCCATACCCCAATAATCCCTTAACCCCTACATTTTCTAAAATATTTCAATTATGCCCATTTTTTTATTTATTATTATTTCTTTTTAAAATTAGAAAATTTTGTATCCCTATACCAATGTATCGGAGAACGTTAATTAAAAAATTCCGGACGTAATTTTTCTTCACCGAGTAACTTGTAATCAAGTATCCAAGAAGATTATGCATTCATCGGATAACTTATATAAAAAATACCTGGTATTATAATATTTTACCGAATAACTTAGTTATAAGTTTTTCTATAGTTTTCTTTTTGTTCATCAGATAACTTGATTATAAGTTTTTGGTAAAACAGATTTACATTCCAATGACATGATAGACAGCAGTTTGAAAACCGTTGCCAAAACTGGATAGACCACGTTTAAAAATCAGATAACTTAGAAAAAAGTCTTCTGAGGAATAGACAACGGTCTTTCTCTGGTGCCTATAACTTACCTATAAGTCATTCAGAATGCAATATTTTAGCTTTTTTTTCTAGATATAGTATAAGAATATTGTACTCTAATCAAATGAATTGTAAGGACGGGAGGATAATTCGTGGAGTGTGGAATAAAACTTTCTTTTAACGACTGTAATCACCCATTGAAAAAAGACTCTGGATTTTTGAATCAATTCTATTTAATTGGTCAAACTTCCATTGATCATATGGAGTGTATAGCTGGGATGAAGAGACAATTGTGCTAGTATTTCAAGTTTTGAACCATAGTTAAGTTATACAAAACCTTCAAAAACTTAAAACAATCATGTGTCAAGATCTCTAAACGTAAGAAATATCCCAAGGTATGAACATGGTCGTGACATTTTATCATTCATCATATAACTTAACTTTAATCATTATGCAATTACAATGGTGATAGATTAGCTCGGTAAACAATATCTGGTTTACCTTCACTTATATGAGAAGTTTCTTTCTTGAAGTGACGTGTACAATTAATGAGAAAATCATTCTCATTTGTTTATTGAGAAGATTAAGGCATGCTGCACATTGCAGACATCATCCTTCATTGCAAGAAAGGAAATGTAATGACTTTTTCCTGATGTTGGCATAGAACACAAATTAAGAACCACTCTGCAGCTTCCATCTAAACCTCACTACAAGTCCATTTTCCATCCTTGGTAGAAGCAAAAGAACCCTCTATCTTTGGATTATAAGATCTGACGATTCTGCATTTTGAGTCATGAGGACTTCGTGCCAAACAGATCCAAGCGTTTACCAAGAACTTCCAGGTGAAATTAAAGTTGGACCTGAAAATATACATCGAAACAATTGTCATTTATCAAAGACACCACATATCTAATGAAAAGAAAATGAAACTCTCAACTGGTATAGCGATATTTTATACTGATATGATGGAGCAGTATGTTGAAACTTGAAAATAAATTATCACGTTTTAACTTTTTAAACCCCATGTTAGTCACACAAATCGTTTACGACATGCATTTACAATCATGTTGGATAAACAACTTAATTAATCACTTGTAACATAAACATTTATCATATAAGTTCTGATGAATAAACAATTCCTGTAACAAAAGATAAAGTCAAACTATTTTCATAAAAGATACAAGTTATTTTCATAAGCTATCCTGGATGGGAATAAGCTGAAACATGTTATGGACATGTTATAAGTTGGTTATGTAAATTCTCTCAAATAGTCTCACATGTGGTTATGTTATAAGGTAAGCTCAAATAAGTCAGTGCAGACAGAAATAAGTCAGTGAAAACAGCGCCAAAAACAACATAATGAAACTTGACACATAACATGCAAAATTTTAATATAACTCCTGGCCCGGCTATAGCAAAAGCTAACTATAATGATAACCGATTTAAGGTGGCATACCTGAATCAATTCTGTCTTCAGAATTCCCATAATCATCTTCAAGTACATAAAGAAGCTTCCTGTAAGTATGTCCATCTACAAGGTCCTTTTCTTGCAACTCTTGTAGAAACCTCATGGCCTCTTGAACTTTTCCTCGTCTACATATCTCATCCAGTACAGTCCTATATGTAATAAAATCAACTGATCTTTGCTTTTCAGTCATCTCCCATAGATAATTTACTGCATCATCGATCTCTCCAACGAGTGCCAAAGAATTGACAAGCGAATTATAAGATTTACTATTCGGAGTGAAACCTTTGGTCTTCATTTCATGATACAATTCCTTGGCATTCTCTGTTCTTCCTTTGGCACACAACCCATGAATCAAGTAATCATAAGTTAAAGAATTGGGTTTGCAATCATAAACAACGCCCATCTGATGAAATATCCTCAACGCATCGTTAACATGAAGAGAAAGCACATAACCTTTTATCATAGAATTTAACGAAAAACATCAGGTTCGATCATGTCATTCACCATTTGCCTGAATAAACATCTCATAGTCTCCATATACACAAGGTTTATATAAGCATTGTATCCTCTGCTCAAAAGTGCACCAAAGAGAATATTATACGTTTTAATTGAAGGCCTAAAACTGAAATTTGGATTTCTACTATTCTTCATGTGCTTAAACACATTAACAGCTTTTGTCAACTTCCGCGCCTCAGTGAAATAATATATGACCATGTTAAACAACGCCTCGGAACCAATAGAAGGAACCGCAAGCAACTGGTTCACAATATCATCCATTTCTTGGTACATTTTCGCATCACCTAGCTTCTTAATGGTGACATGAAATGTCGACAAATCATGTCGAAACCTAGGCTGGTGAGACGCCCAATGAAAAAGCTCTAAACAAACTAAAGGGTCGCGTTGAAGAGCAATAACATTGCATAACTCTTCAGGAGTGAATCTTGGGAGAAGCTGAGACTGTGCAAACTGAAACTGAGCTTGGTCTAGAATCGGCTTATTGGATTTCAAAAACCGATTTCGAACTCTTCTTCTATAAGACCTTGAAGGAACTCTAGTTGAATAATAATGAGAATTAAAGCTAATAAGTGGAAACAATACAGGAAATTGAGTATAACTATATTTCCCAATTGAATCATTGAGAACAAATAGCTCAGGAAATTTCTGCAAACATAGATTCTCATTTGAGCTATTTCTTTTGAAGTGGCTACAATATTTCAAGCAATTTCTACCAAAAGATAACATTTTTGTGCAGTGTTCAATGAAATCGATTCTTCTTCCTCAGCCACGATTTACAACCTATGTGAAATTAACCTAAAATAAATCAAATTGAAGGTGGAAAAAACAATAAGGAGTGATAAGGGGGTAGATTAACATTGGCAACTAACCTAGTCGATGAGGTTCCGGCGACACTGAAGAGAATCGTGATTCGTGTGATTCCGGTGATTGAAACTGCGATTGAAGAGTGAAAACAATACAGCGTCTACCTCTGGAAATGATAACCTGGGTCCGGAGGGGGGGTAAACTGAGCTCAAACATTCAAGAATTTAAAATTAAACTAAAATTATCAACAACAAAATTAAGGGGTTTTGAATTTATTGAGGGGTTTTGAATTGGTGTCGGGGTTGTGTATTAATTTAAAGAAAAGTAAGCTGTATGGTGTGCATGTGGAGGATTTTATTTTGGAGTCGGCGTCTTCTTTTTTGGCTTGTAATTTGGAAAAGATTCCTTTTACTTTTCTCGGTATTCCAATTGGAGGTAATCATAGACGTAGACTTTTTTGGTCTATGATGATTGCAAAGTTGAAGAAGAGGTTGAGTGGTTGGCGAGGGAAACATCTTTCTCTTGGAGGTAAGGTTACTTTACTCAATTCGGTGATTAACAATGTGCCTATCTTTTTACTGTCTTTCTTTAAGGCTCCTAAGTGTGTTTTGGAGGATATTATCAAAATTCAAAGGAATTTCTTATGGGGTGATGGTGGTGGAAATAGAAAAATGTGTTGGGTTAGTTGGGATAAAATTTGTCTTAGAACGGAGGAAGGTGGTTTAGGTGTTAAGAATGTGGAGTGGTTTAATTTGTCTTTGATGAGTAAATGGGGTTGGCGTTTTCTTAATGATAAGCATGCAATTTGGTTTAAATTACTTCAATTTAGATATGGGAGTGGATTGCAATCTCTTTGTGATGTGGTGTTGAAACCGACTCTATCTAATTATTCCCTTTGGTGGAGAGATATCCGGTTGGTTTGTGGAACTCCTTTTGGCGGTCATGATTGGTTTTGTGATTCTATTTCTTGTAAATTGGGAAGAGGCAATTCTATTCTTTTTTGGAAACATTGTTGGTTGGGAAATATTTCTCTTAAGCTTCTTTTTCCTCGTTTATTTGAGGTTTGTTCCTTTCCTAATGCTCTTGTGATTAATTGTGGATTTTGGGAGAATGCGGGTTGGAGTTGGAAGGTGGGTATTGATTCCACCTTATTAGTAGGTGAATTATTGGAGGATTGGAAGGAGTTAATAGAGATCTTAAAGGATGTAACACCGTGTATGAATGAGGGTGATAAATTAAATTGGTGGAGAGATGTGGGGGGGTTTTCGGTTAGGAATGCTTTTAAACGATTGTATACTTTGAATGCGGTTAATCATATTGGTAGTGACTTTAGACTTTGTGAACTTAAAAGATTATGGAAAGCTACTATTCCGTGTAAAGTCAAGTTGTTTGGATGGAGATGGATCTTGGGAGCCTTACCGACGAGAAAAGAACTTTGGCATAGAGGTGTGATTTTAGGTGTGGAGGGTTCTTTTTGTCCCTTATGTGAGTTAGAAGAGGAATTTGTTGGTCACCTTTTTCTTAAGTGTTGTAAAGTTAAAACCATTTGGAAGGAAGTGTTCTCGTGGTTTGGAGTGAATTTTGATGATTTGTTGGAAAATTTGGATAGTGATACTATTGTTTCCGGAGAAGATGTGCTTCTATTTCTATTAAACTCTTTGGATGGAAGAGTGAAGTCGTCTATGTTCGCTTTTATTTGGTCTTTGGTTTGTTGGAGCATTTGGAATGCTAGGAATAATTTGGTTTTTAAACATTCCATGTGGAATGTGGTAGAGATTTTATTGATTATTAAATCAATTGGGTGGGATTGGTTTTCTATATTGTCTAAAGGGAGTATAGATATTAATAGAGAGTTATGGTTTGTTAATCCGTCTAATTTTATTGGATTGTAACTTGTGTCCCTTTGTATTGGGTTGCACCCCTTGTGCGTTTTAATACAAGTGCTTATCAAAAAAAAAAAAATTAAAATTAAATTAAACCAATACATTAATTTTATTTGGGTACTTAATTTTTTCATTACAATATATTAAATATTTTATAATATATACATTGTTTAATTATTCGCTACATATTCAGAGAGAATTTTACAATATATTAAATAGTTGAAGTAGGTAGGAAAAAAATTTGAAATTGTGGGGTTGATCTCGTATACAGTAGTAGCGTGGGGTGGATTTGTAAAGTTAGAATTTCAACGTTTAAACCAGTTTAAAATTCAAGATGAGTGTAGTGAAAAATAGAGATAAGAAGTGTGTATTTTGCTTTTCGTGTGAGATGACTTTTATATCTTGGGTCACGTATAGTGGATTTAAGTTGATCTTAGCCTTGGTTATGTGGGTCTTTAACTAGCCCAAAACAGTTGCCCCCAAGGCTTGTCAGAAGCTTGGGGAGTCGGTGAAGTCTTTAGCAGTCGTGGTCAGCCTCCAAGGATGTTGGCCTATTTGAACTAGAAGTGAAATGTTTTGAGTTAATTGAAAAAGTAGTGGGGACAAGCACATTAAATGTGTTTTCATCATTGAAACATTTCACTGCTTCCTTCTAACACGTGGGCTGAAGTGACTTGTTAGGAAATGACGTCGCTTATAGTGCACTTGAGGGCACTCGGGTTGTTTATGTTTCCCAGGAAAAATCCAACTGCTAATTTTGTAATTCTTTTTACAGCTAATCTGGTTCATTCGATTGAGCACTAAAGAAACCATTCACAATCCTTGAGATTCAGCTTCCATTTACAAGTGTTTCTTATTAACAAGTACCTTCATCTCTTCCTTCGTGAAAGCATTTATCAGAGCAGTTGCAATTCTTAGCTCAAAGCTTATGTATTTCTTCATCTCTTCCACTCACGCTTTTACCTTCAACATTTTTTATTTTCTCTTAGGCAAGATTAGTGATAGCCTTATTCTCCTAGATAGTGATTTTGATAGTGGTGTTTCTTTTATTCTGGAAATGGGGGGTATATCTTGATTCACAATCCTCTCATCTTGCTCATGATCACTTGGGCCACGAAGTTATATCCCTGACCGATGATTCTTATTCAAAAATGGTATTTGAGAACTCCTTTGATGAGAGAGCTTCTTCCCTAGAATCTTTTAAGGCTCTCTTGTCAGATGATACTGGTGAGGGGGGTCACACTGATGTCCATATGACCCCTCGTGTTTTGTTTTATGGGGAAATCCAAGCTTCCAAGTTGATGAGGGAACGCATTGATGATTTCGTCCAAGCTTACTAGAGAGTCGACAATCGCGAGCCCACTGATGTTGAAATTATGACCCACATGAAGTATCGAGGTAGACAAAACATAGTTTATTGGTCAAGCCCAGCACTCTCTTCTAGAAGGGGGTTCTCCTAAGCAGAACCAACTTTCTACGGACCCTACCATCGGGTTGCTAACTCCCTTCTTCAGATTGTCTGATATTCTTCCTTCTCATATGCTTAGCACTTATAAGGAAGTTGTTATTGTTGTTGTCTATACTGATAACCTGTCTTTCTTTCGTAACCTTTCTGAGGTAGAAAAGATGAAGCTTTATTACAAGGTAACCTAGCACATGTATCGAGCTTCTTCATTGTTCTCTCTAGTTTTGGCATAAGGGGTTTTGGTTATAGGTGATCCCGCCAAGGAGACAAACACTTGAAAGGGAAATTGTGAAGACATGGAGCATAAGTTCTCTACTTTTTAGGTGAAGTTGTATGTTTTGCAGAAGAAGGTTGAGTTTGTTGAGGCCTTACAATAGTAGGCAAAGGTTCACGACTCCTCTTCAACTTTAACTGCCCATATTAGTGGATATGCATTTAGCTCCTCTTTATTGCCGTCTTACATTTATGATTGGTTGTGAGTTGTTGTTGTGTCATGGGTTGCTCATTATCCCTGCAATTTAAATTTTGTTTGCCTCGTGGGAGATTTAGATTTTGTGTGCCTCGTGTGCGACTTAGGAATCTTCCTTGACCAAAGGTATGGCTCCTGCCACTGCCCCCAGGGTAAACTTGGTTCGAGTGGACATTTTTGGGCCCCACCGCCTGCACTATTGGAGTGGCTAAATCCTAAAAGGGGGTGTGTGAACTACATTAAGAAGAGGGCTTCTTAAACGTGAAATATGAAGGTGAGAAAATATACACAAGAAAGGGGGTTGAATTGTGTATGGGAAACTTTATTTCTTTTTCTTAAACTTGTTTCATAATCTGAGATGTTAAACTCAGATTCTGATCCAAGTAAGAGTCTGAATCAGATCAGAGTCTGAACTCAGAGTTTGTTACATAGAGGAATGTAAATGCATAAGTAAATAAAGAGATGCACAATATATCTTGGTTCCTCCCAATATTAGAGTAGTTTAATCCCCTTGCAACACAAGAGATTTTTGTTATAATCAACATATTACATTTTTCTCAATCAAACTAGAAAGAGACTTATGCTCAAGCTCTCAAGCAAAGGACTTCATTGCTTGAACAACTTAATTGGGACTTTCTGCTCAATCCCACGGAAAGAGACTTCATGCTCAATCAAACCCTGAAAGATACTTCTTGTTTTGCCCTCAAGCGTGAGACTTAAATTTTTAATCTATCCAGAAAGAGACTTTCTGCTATGCCCTCAAGCATGAGACTTCAATGCTTAAACCCTTGGTTCAAGACTTCTTTGCTCAAGCACTCAGCAAAAGACTTATTTGCTAAGTCTAATAGAAAGAGACTTACTCTTAGCATAAAGGCTAGTGTATTCAAATTATCTTAACTAAAGAGTTTGGTATTAACCTTGTCTTTTATGTGTGACGCTTAGTTAAGCAGGTACACAAAGGTTTTACATTCTTGAGCAAAATACAAATTGACTGCTCCTAAGTGTAGAAGAATGAGGTATTCATTATTTCTCTCTTCTTGCACAGATTTTATTCTTTGTTATGCCTTTCTGTTCTATTGATCTTCTTGATCATATTCACATATTATTTCTTCAAGTCATATGTGAATATGTCTCACTCTACTCTCACAGACTTAACCATTCTAGTTGTATTTCCAATTTTGTGTGTGTTTCTTTCTCTTGTGTTTTTCTGTGTAACACAATCTCGTTCGCTCAACCCATTTTGTGAACTGGTATCACAGCTTTTCTGTGTAACACAATCTCTTTCTCTTAACCCATTTTGTGAACTGGTATCACAACTTTGTGAACACAATCATGTATTCTTCAACCCTTATTCATTATATATGATTGTTGTTTTGAATTTATTTAATCTTATTCTTATATAGATGTTGAGAATAGATCCGTTGAAGATTGAAACTACCTATGGTACAACAATTTGTTGAAGGTCTTTAGCTAGAGTACATAAAGTGAACTATAAACCCATCTAGCATAAATACATTGAGAATAGTAGATTAGAGTTCCGAATAGTTGGAGAGATAAGATCCTGAAAACGTTACTTTTTGCTTGATTAAACATAAATTAGTGTATCATTGTCACGTGATCTTCTTTAGATAAATTCTGATTTAAGACTTCTTGTAGACGTTTGTTGAAGCTTGATCTAAATCATTATTATCTTTATACTTAACTTCCTAAATCAAAGGCTTTTTATAGAATTATTTAAAGCATGATCAGTGATATGTGGCACAAGAGATTGGGGCATTTGAACTTCATAAGCTTAGGGCATCTGAGCTCTAAGAAACTGGTACATGGCATTCCTAAGATTGTGAATCCTGATAAGTCATGTGAGATATGCATGAAAGGTAAGCAACCTAGATTTCCATTTACATTAGAAGTGGCTCCAAGAGCAAAACATGCTTTAGGAGTAGTAGATTTTGTTGTATGTGGACCATTTGAAGTACCTTCACTAGGAGGAAACAAGTACTTTGTATCATTCGTGGATGAGCTCATAGGGATGACATGGGTAGCACTCATCAAGTTTAAGCATGAGGTGTTTGTTGAGTTTCATAAGTTCAAGTTGAAAGTTGAAAGACATAATGGTTAGGAGCTGAAAGTTCTCAGAATTAATGGTGGAAGCGAGTATAACTTATCAAAGTTCATAAGGTTTTGTGAAGAGAACGGATTTGAACATGAGGTGACTGCTCCATATACTCCATAACATAATGGTCTTGATGAAAGAAGAAATAAGACATTGCTTGATATGGAATGGAGCATGTTGAAGGAGAAGAAGCTTCATCACATTCTGTGGGAAGAAGTTATTGTCATTGGAGCATAGGTGCTCAACATATGTCCACCCTAAAAGCTAAAGGAAATTGTTCCTTTTGAGAAATGGACTGGTGATAAGCAAAGTGTGAGTCATTTCAGAGTATTTGGTTATGTTTGTTACAAACATGTTCTAGGTGCTACTAGAAAGAAGTTTGATGATATAAACAAAGTAATGATACTGATTGGGTACCAAAATACATGTGCTTATAAGTTTTATTGTCTAGACACTAACTAGGTGGAAGTCAACATAGATGGAATTGTGAAGGAATCAGAAATATGGGATTGGAACAAGTCTCAATCAAACTCTGGGGCAGTGTTAATACCTGAGTTAACTTCTGAAGATATTTCAGACTGTGAAGGAGATTCTTCTTATGAAGATTTATTTGTTATGGTTTAACATGGGAACTATATGATATATCATTTAACAAAATGATTAATTATGGTATATATCTAACAAAAGAATTAATTATGATGATTGTTGGAACAAAACAAAAGAACAAAATCACAATCACTATTCTCTCAAGTGATGCTCACACACATGGATTTGCTCAAACTTTGTTCCTTCACTCACACACACTTGACACTTTTAAAATTGAGAAAAATGTGAAGATTAGAAGGAAGAAGAAAATTATATTTCACTCCCCTTATATTTTACAAAGTTAGGATATTTATATTGAGATTACTTCCACACCAAATAATCAATCAAACCCTAATTAAAATAGTTGTTATTAGTATAAAAAAACAGTGTTTAAATGCAACATAGTGGATTTACTCAAGTAATTTCAAATGTTTACTACATTCCAAAGTTGAATAAAAATATACTCCCTCCGTTCCTTTTTAAGTGTCATTTTTTAACTTTTTAGACATACCAAGAAAGCTAATCATTATTGTTACTTTTTAAACAATAATTCTCATTTTACCTATAATACCCTTAATTATATCCTATATTTATTTTACTTTTACTCTCTATGTAATAATTGCATAAGGGTAATTTTGACAAAAGTGCATTTAATACAACCTTGAATTCTGCAAGTGACAATTAAAAAGAAACAAAACTTTATCAAGAAAGTGACACTTAAAAAGGAACGGATGGAGTATTGAATAGAGGAATACCTCAATATAAAGAATTATTTGTTATGATTTAACATGGGGAATGTATGATATATCATCTAACAAACAGATTAATTACGATATATCATCTAACAAAAAGATTAATTATGATGACTATTGGAACAAAAACACAAGAACAAATCAAAATCACTCTTCTCTCGACCGATACTCGCACACTTGGATTTGCATAAGCTTTATTCCCTTACTCGCACACACTTGACACTTTGAGAATTGAGAAAAATATGCAGATTGTGAGGAAAAAGAAAATTATATTGCACTACCCTTATGATTTACAAAATTATGATAAATATATTGATATTACTTGTACATTAAGTAATCAATCAAAACCTAACTAACATTTTTAACCTCTAACTACCAAAAACAAATTCTTTTATAAAACGAAAATTCCACACCAAAATAGTTTATTACTTGATCACTAAGTAACTTATTAACACTATAAATTATACTTTTAACACATCACATAATTCATTTATTTATTTAGGTTTTCTATACTCATCATACTCTTAAGCCTTTTGAACAACTGAACTTGCGCAGGTTTAGTCATGATGTTAGCTATTTGATTTTCACTTCTACAATGCTCCAAGCATAATATTTCATTGCTTACTTGCTCCATAAGATAGTGAAACATCTTATCTACGTGTTTACTCCTTCAATGTACAACAAGGTTCTTGGCTAATTTGATGGGTTATATGTTTTCAATCTTCATAGTTATAGCTCCATGATCCTTGCCTTCAATTTCATCAATCAATTTCACTAGCCATACAGATTGACAAGCAAAAATTGAAGCTGCAATATACTCTACTTCACATAATTATAAACCAACCATAATTTCCTTTCTTAAGATCCAATTAATTGGTGCATCACTTAGTATAAACACTGCATGCTATAGTTTTCTATCATCAGTATCACCACACCAGCTAGAATCAGTATATCCAACTAGCATGCGCTCCTTTCATTCATCTACTACTTAAAATATAATTCCATAGTCCAATGAGCCTCTAAGATATCTTAGTATCCTCTTTGTGGCTGCAAGGTATGACAATTTTGGCTTTGGCATGAACCTATTTACCATTCTTACATTATATGCATGATCATACATAGGTGACAAGGGTAACTCAATGATCCAATAAGCCTTCTATATTTTGTTGGATCAATGTTCCTTCAACAAAGTCCTTTGTCAATTGTAGCCTTGGATCAACTGGTGTTGATGAATAATTGTAATGCTCCATCTCAAATCTCTTGAGTATTTCACTAGCATGCCTTCTTTGATACATTATCAATCCTCTACAACACTTGTAGAGCTCAATTCCATTGAAGTATGAGATGGTTCCAATATCAGTCATCTCAAAGTCCTTCAACGGGTCCAATTTGAAATCTTCGATTTCTTTCTTGCAGTTACATGTGATCAACAAGTCATCTACATAGAGACATAGTGTTATAAACTCAATTTTCTTACTTCTTCTCACATACTCATTATACTCAGTTGCACACTTCATGAATCATACCTTTCTTAGGAAACCACCAATCTTCTTATTCCAAGCTTTTAAAGCTTGTTTCAGTCTATATAATACCTTATGCAATTTGTACATCTTGTTTTTATGGCCTTCTTTCTCAAAACCAAATGGTTGTGACACATACACGTCCTCATCTAAAGTGCCATTCAAAAATGTACATTTTACATCCATCTAACATATTGACCAGTTGTGATATTGGCTAAGGCAACAACCAATCTAATTATCTCAATCCTGGCGACTGGTGCAAAACCTTCATCAAAATCAATGCTTTCCCTCTAAAGAAACCCTTTGGCCACAAGTCTTGTTTTATGTTTGATCATTTCACCCTTTGGACTTAGTTTCACCTTGTATACTCACTTCACATCAATTCCCTTATTTCCATGTGGTAAATCAACAAGTGACCAAGTCTTATTGACTTCTACAGTATTCAGTTCCTCTATCATAGCATTCACTCATTTAGGATCCTTCAATACCTTATTCATATTCACTGGCTTGATATCTGCATAAAATTCATAGTGTACCATCATACCTTTATCATTGATCAAATTATCTGGTGTGACTACACAATCCTGCAGTATGGCTAGCATGTTTCTAGTCCTTTGCGGCTTGTTAGTATCTAGTTGATTCTGTACATCAGCTTCATCACTCAGTTCTTCATACATGATTCTCACTTGAATCCTTTTTAGCACTATTTATCCAATCAAATTCCTTTAATTCATCTACGAAGACATCTCTACTTATCACTATTTGTCTATTCATTGGATCAAACAATTTATAGCCACCATTTGAATAATAATCAATCAAGATCATTTCGTTTGATTTATCATCAAGCTTCCTCCTTAATTGGCCATGCCCATGTCTATGTCCAATAGACCCAAATACCTTCAAGTAACTCAAACCTGGCTTGACACAAGACTAACATTCTTTTAGTGTGATCCCTTATAGCCTCTTGGTTAGACATCTATTCAAGATGTATGTTGTAGTAGACATAGCCTCTCCCCATGGTTCATTAGGTAGATGTTTCCGCCATGGATTTGAAATTAATGAACACATCAATCATGTCAGTTTTCTTCTTAATCAAGTATGTCCATAATTTTATGCTAAAATCATCTATGAAGGTAATAAATTACTTGATATATCTTCTACATATGGTTGATATCTCTAAAGTTGATATGACCAAGCCTATAGTTTCATAGCCACTCAACTCTGCTAGTTGCAGTTGCTCAGTACTTATGCTCCGTCACATTAAGCTCAATCTTAAAGGTCTTATTTTGAGATATAGGTGCCTTCAAGATCAATCTTCAACTTTAGTCATGTACTTTCATCATCTTTTTTTCTATCATCACTTTATAGTTCTTTCCAATCATGTGGCCAATGCTAAGTAGATTGCTCTTCATGCCTGGAATATATAGCATATTTAATATATAGAACATTTAAGATCAATGATTGCTTGCCATATTTTCTTAATATCAAGACATCATCAATGTCTTTAGATGTCGAAGTATTATCATTTGCAAGCTTTACATTGTTCTTTATGGATTGACTGATGTTGACAAATTACTATTTCCTATCAGTCATGTGTGATGAACATTCTGATTCCAAATATCATTTGTATTTATACTTCTAGGGGTGGCAAACGGGCATGCCCGCCCAGTTTAGGCCCGGCCCGTAAAAGCCCGCAAAAAAACGGGACGGGGCGGGACGGTCATAGTTGAGGATGCGGGCCTAAAACTTAGACCCGCCCCGCAAAAAAGTGAGGGCGGGGCGAGGAAAGTTCGCGGGCACTGCACCCTTTAAGCCTAAAAATGCAAAAATTTATGTAAATACACGTGCCCGCAAAAGCCCGCGAAAAAAACGGGGCGGGGCGGACACATTTGAGGGTGAGGGCCTAAATCCTTGGTCCGCCCCACACAAAAGTGCAGGCAAAACGGGCATGCCCAGCGGGCCGAGCCCGTTTTGCCACCCCTATATACTTCTCTTCTTCCTTTGTTGTCACCATCAGCAACACATCTTCATCATCTTGTTTTGCAAGCTCTACATCATCTTCTTAATTCTTCTTGCTTGCAAAGCACTCATCAACAAAATTGTCATGTTTTTGACAATTGTAACATTGAATGTTACTTTTGTCAAACTTTTTTATTCCTTCTCTGCTTCTATTGGTAGTACCACCTCTATGACTGTTGAATTGCAGTATTGCTATCAAGGGTAAGTTTTTATTTTTTCGTATCCATAGGGACTAGTGTGATATCAATGTCGTTTAACAGTTACTATGATTTTAAGCGGATGTTTGAAAGATGTTTGTTACAAAGTGTAAATTAATAAATGATAGAAAAAGTTTCAAAGAGATGAGAGCTTGTCAAGATTGGATTTCATTCACCGGTAGAATATGTAATTTATCAATCAGTTATACACAATCTAAACATTTATCAATATCATCATGTATCGCTCGTCGACAGTGTTTTTGTTTAAACTCTTGACGAGAGTTCAACCGTATTGTTGAATCGACAATCTCTCAGCCTATTAAACAATACATTAGCATTAAGACTCGATACTCAAGTGAATTTTAAATCTAAATCTATGTCTAGAGTTTAGCATCTAACAGATGATTATCCTAGATCGAGATTCGAAGAGTATTTCTCAATAACAGTTCAAATCAATATGTAAAACAAGTAAACAAGGATAACATCGATATAGATATATAAAGAGATTGTATACAACACCGTGATCAATAAAAATACATATTACGACAAACTTACATCCAATCCCAACAATAAAGGGATTTATCTAGTCATGATAGCTATATACAAAGAGAAGAATGAAGATAAACATGCATCAATCGTGATTTCCCAACAATTGGTGCGAACCCAGCTTCTGATCTTCAAGAAGCATCATCTCCTATTGTTTTCTAAGTTTCTCTCTCTCCAAAATGTAATATATATATATATATATATATATATATATATATATATATATATATATATCAAAATAACAATTGAAAGCAATTTATAGAAAATAAAAAGTTGTAGGCCGCACTAAGCACCAAATCCAGAAAAACATATTAAACTGCCCTAAATGGCGCTAAGCGCCAGATTTGGCGCTAAGCGTGGAAGCTCCTGCCTTGGAAACTCCAAGCGTGATTTGAGTGTTAAGCCCCATATGAAGCATTAGTTTCCAAAATTTGCATGTTGAAGTTATTTCTTCCATTTTTGATGTCTAAAGCTCCTCCAATGCAAACATACCTACAAAATGAGTTGCAAATGATCAATCTACACAATATTTACACATAAGTTGAGGTTTTGACTCATGAATCCAAAGAATCAAGCTAATAAGTGCCATTTTTTCATGCATAAATTCACCACAATTTGGTACTTATCAATTCTTCCCAACTTAGAAATTTGTTTGTCCTCAAACAAGAGTC